>NC_142350.1:44382500-44535000 GCF_059441175.1 Urocampus carinirostris | reverse complement strand
TGCCAGTGGCTGTATACCGTAAATTCCGGACTATAGAGCGCAACTTTATTATAAGCCGCACCCACCACATTTTAAGAGGAAAACCGATTTTGTACTTTCACAAGCCGCACCTGTATAGAAGCCGCATGCGCCCACTTTTAAAAAATGTAACACAAACACAAAATTAAACCAAACCGAACTAAGTCCCGCGATTGAAACTGAATGTCCTTCATAAAAATACACATCAGTCCAAAAATCACAGCCGGCAAAATGATCGGAAAATGATACAGGTACTTAAGGTTTGATGCAGACCTGCAGAGTCCGGTATATTTCCAAAGGTAAGGGTGGGAAGAATATATATCCACTATTGTCTGCCGCGTCCACAAACACTCACCTTTACCGGCCCCCACTTCCCGTTAGCCCGCATTTGTTTCGCCCCTTATCATATCAGAATAAGTGTCTGAAATAAAGACATTACAAAAATATACAGTTGCAAATACATATTGTACATGGTTACATCTTTCTACAAAGAAAGACGGTACACCGAGAGAGTTTTTAAAGCTTAAATAATAATAACTTTCATCCCAAACGGTGCCTGTGACAGGTCCTCATCTTCCTCCTTAGAACTGAAGCCATCGAAAAGAAACTTTGTTATATAGATGTCGTCCCACGCTCCTTTATTCCAAAACATGCTAGCAATACGCTCGCAACACAGTAAACGGGTCTGGTAAAAAAACATACCGTACTTGTAAAAATCACGGTAAACCGTCCACATCTTAATCCTCAGAACTGAAGCTGTCAAAGTCGTCTTCCTCAGTGTCGGACAGAAACTTTGTCATATAGACGTCGTCCCACGCTCTCTTATTCCAAAACACGCTGGCAACACGCTCGCTCCTTCTTTATCAGACTGCTCGATTGCTTTTAGCTTGAAAGCTACGTCATGTGTCTTCTCTTTTTGCATGAGGGTATGTTTACCCTAATTTAATTTATTGTATGCACGAGCCAAGAAGTTCCAGTCTTCCTCGGCGCATATATTCCACCGGTCTAAATCTTACCTTTTGTACTCGAGCGCCAGTGGCGGCCGTTAGAAATATTACATAAATTGGCCGCATCACTGAATAAGCCGCAGGGTTGAACGTTTGAAAAGTAGCGGCTTATAATCCGGAATTTACGGTATGTTTTTTTCGTGTTCTGTTCAGTGCATGTTTAGTTATATGAACTTGTATAATCATCAAAAGTAATAGGTGAATACATACATACACATACACAAATTTCTAGGACTAAATTCCTGGTTTTATTGAAGAAATTGACTTTTCATATAGCCCAGAATGGATTAATGAGTTCACTGTTCTTTTTAATTGGTAAACTAAATTCCATGGTCCATACACCTCCTTCAGAGCCAAATTCAAGCACTCTTGAAGGACTTTCAAAAGGCTGGAGGAATGCACCAAAATAACACCAGAGCTGTGTGAGTGACTAGTTGCTGCAGATGTGCAAAAGCATTTCACAGCGAAGTAATTGCTGACTTCAGTAACCTTATGAATTTATTTTGCATGCCGAAATCATTGTGCTCTCTAAATTTGATAGGAGCTTTTTCTGAAAGATTTTATTTGTGAAATACCTTCAGTCAAATTAGTGGGAAAAAAAGTATAGTACCATGATGTAGACACAATATGTCATTTAACTGTGGAACAGTGAAGACTTCTATTTCAAAATGATTCTTTTTTTTTTAATTATGTTAGTTGCAAGAATAGAGATATAAAATTTCGTTTATAGACAATTATACAAAATTATAAAAGTATAGACATACATCCTTATGTTTGGGACGCTGGTTAGATACGTATTTTATTGAAAAAAGTGGACTTTTCATTTAGGCCAGAAGTGATTGTTGATTTTAACTTTTTTTCTTTAGGAAAAAGAAATTCAGATCTAGACCAACCCGCCACGAATTCGGCAAAAAAATTAACAGAACATTCTAGCGGTTTCGCAATAAGACGCAATTATCGTGAAACAAATCGCAAAAATTCCTGGTGAGATGCAATGGAGCAGGTTCGGGCGGATCCAAGCGTGCAGGAGTTATGCCGAAATATGCACCCCTGCCGAAATTTGTACTCCATAGGGGGGGCGCGCACACGTCACTCCCGCTCCCGTAACCACTTTTACCGCTTTTATCTCACTTTTATATCACTTTTCAGGAATGTAATGGCGAACATACAGGTATAACTAAAACCACTTGGTCTTGCATTTGTTGGGAATTTAACACAACTTAAACCATTCCGTCTTGTATTTGTTGTGAATGTTATAGAACAGTAATGCACACCGTATATAAATCACTTTTGAGCAGGTAACATGTTTATTTAGTTTTTCTTTTCAATATTTGATACAATAAGAAACAAAACATTTATTTTGTTATCATTGAAATAATATTATTCAGTATTGGTTCTAGGGTTGGTTTTCGGTTTAATTTGGAAACTTTTTATTTGAGATATTCCAATATATTTGTGAGTGAATAATTATACAGGGTGACCCAAAAAGATACGTACCCATATTTTATTCGATAAAAAAAAAATCAATTTTTTTAACGAATGTCTTTTCTTTCGCAGGACGTGAAAGGTGAACCTATGGATGATCAAAATCATACCAGAATGTACTGATTCAATTTCAAAAGTGTTTCCATTGTTGCAACTTTCCATCAGAATCAACAAATAAAAAGGCCCGATGATCCCGTGCTTGCTCATGGCCGCCCAGGCAGTACATTTAATGGAATGAAGCGGCCTTTGAAGCACTTCTTCTGGAGCCTTCGAACCCCAAAAAATATTGTTTTTCCTATTGACGTGCCCGGAAAGCAAATAATGGGCTTCATCTGAGAACCAAACCTTCTCAAGAAAGTTTTCATCATTTTCAAGCACAATGTTTTATTCTGTCCTTGCACTCTGCCTGAATAAGTTCCCCCCTGTGGCTTTAGAACACTAGGTCCACTACAGTTCCATGCTCTCTGAACTTCTTAATCCAACTAACATATGCCGATTTTGATGGAAAGTTGCAACAATGGAAACGCTTTCGAAACTGAATCTGGTATGATTTTGTCGCAAAATGGGTCTTCGGGGAGAATATCTTCTGCTGATTTGTCCAAGACTTTTTTCAGGGCAACTATAGCTGCAAATAATCATCCATAGGTTCACCTTTCACTTCCTGCAACAGAAAAGACATTCGTTAAAAAATAGATTTTTTTATCGAATAAAATATGCGTCACCCTGTATAATTGATTTGGATCAGTTTTGATATGCAATAATAATAATTTTGAATAAATTGCATAGTCAATTACCCGCGATGTATGCTGATGGAGATCTTTCTATTCTGTGATGAAGGACGCGACTCCATTCTTGGATGCAAGCAAACATCAACGTTCTCGGCAGCAAAGAACACTAAATTATCCCAAGCAAAGTTCATTTCTTTTTCAATAATATTAAAAATATTCTCGCCCGTCGATGCCGTGTAGCCAGTTAGTTCCGGGTAGCTACACGTTAGCATCTAGGATGCTAAACGTGAGCCACGTTTCTGTAAAACACAGCAACTGCACTCCCTGTGCGCTTTGTTTTTCACCAGCACAGCCAGTTCGGCGGTCTTATTTGGTATTGAGTCCACATTTACCATGATTACGGACCGTTTTGAAGACTTAGCCGCTAACAATAAACCTCGCAGCTAGCTGTTAAAAAAAAAAACCTCGCCCATCGGCAGACGACTGGCAGCGAGTAGCCTTTTGTTTGAAATGGTAATTAGTCTCCATCTTGCGGTGGAATTTTTTTACGATTGATTTTTTTTTTTTATAAGGGGAAAACCGTAGTTTTTGTGATCCAACCCTAACACCGTAGTGCAGGGGTCGGCAACCTATGGCCCATATTTTTTTTAAAGCACGTTTACCTGAAATGTAGACATCTTCAGTTGCGCGCCCTGTTATGTAAAGGATTTAAGTTAGGCTTTCGGTGGGTTTTTCAGTGTGAGTTTGCCCGGCATCTCGCAGAGAGAGAGAGACAATGTTAGGTACAGGATGATCTGTTTATTCAAGTAAAATACAAAACACCATTATTGACGTGTTGCGTCTCGTTTTACGATGAGAAGAAATCAAATACGTTTGTCTCCCGATTTCACAGTTCATTTCAGCATAATCCGCTTTATGGTAGAGTGCATAACAGATTTGAGTAGAAAAGGGCAAAATAAACACGTTACACGCTCAAAAGTGATCTATATGCGGTGTGCATTACCGTTCGATTGCATTCATAACAAATACAAGGCAGAATGGTTAAAGTTGTATTACATTCCCAACATATGCAAGACGAAGTATTTTTTGTCATATGTTCGCCATTACATTCCCGAAAAGTGATATAAAAGTGAGATAAAAAGCGGTAAAAGTGGTTATAGTAGCGGGAGTGACGTGTGCGTGCTCCCGCTACGGGATGCAAATTTCGGCAAGGGTGCATTTCTCAAACGAGAAGACCGCGCTCTCCAGCGTGTGTGTGCCAGTGTGCGCGCGCGTGTGCCTGCGTACGTGCACGTGCCTTCCGCATTGATGCTGTCATTTCAAGTTTTGATATTTTCTGCATTGATTGGAGATATCATTGATGAATGGTATATTAGCCGACCATATTACTTGTTTTTGGATAGTAGTTTATAGTTGCTGAAGAATGGTTGAATTCTGGTTAATTTCTTGTGGTAAAAAGTTGAAGTCAGAATAGCTACAGGCCCTTTCCACATGTTGTTCACATTCACTTTTTAGTTAATTGGTGAACAAGAATAATGGAAGATAAATGGGTCAGTTATGCCAGTGTACCGCTGGAATGTAGAGACTATGAGAAAAAGAAGAGGTTTGTTACCTGGTTCTGTGGTTCAGAAAGGTCGGCAGCGAAAAAGCTCACAAGAAGCTAGAAAATTAGCGGGGCGAAATTTGAATGACGAAGGACGTTTTTAATGATCACAAGTTGCTTTCCAACGTGGACGAGTAGTCTTTTCGAATTTGGGTTCTGGTGCATCTTATATCCTTTCGGTTTGCGTATTCAACCAACACCCAACATCGGCTCCGCCTTTTTCGGCGTTGTTGGTGACCAGAATTGACGCAATCGACTCGTAGGAAATGAAAAAAAAAAAAGTAACCATTTCCATTTTCTGCGACACTTAACCTTACGAGTAGTAAAAGAAAAATGAAGCCCCATAGAGCAGTGATTTTCAACCACTGTACCGGGAGACCGTCACGTGTGTCGTGAGAAATTATCCGATGTCACTTTATCCATCCATCCATCCATTATCTGCACCGCTTATCCTCAGTAGGGTCGCGGGGAATATCACTTTAAAATTTTATAAAACATTTCTGAATCATTTTCAGGAAATATTATGTCCTTGTCAAGTCTCTGTGCTGTAAAAACTGGGCGTATAATAAATTATATTGTAATTAAAACATATTGTTCGGTGTCATTTGATAACATTTTTTTTCCAATTTTTTCCAATGTAAAAAACTTGCCCTGGCTCTAAAAAGGTTGAAAACACTGCCATAGAGCAGTGAAGCCCATGCACGCACACGCGCACACGTCGAGGCCTCATGATGTATTACCTCGACTACGCAACTATGTGGGCATCAAAATATCTAACATGCTTCTGTAAAATGCGCCCTGAACAACCAAAAAAACTTTTGAAGAACGTTTTAAGAGTGTATCATGAATTATTTTGTGTTACCTTGTGCATATGCAACAGGTGAAAATGGAGGTAAAATAAAGTGCCAATTCATTTTTATTTAAAAATAATATTTTCTTCCAAAGGTTTTGGACCCAAGCGGTTTCTTTCTTAGCAGAAAATTTCACCTGCTTTAAAAAAAACACTAGGCCAGCACAGCAGTGCACTGGTTAGCGCGTGTGCAGCACAGTTCTGATGTCATGAGATCGAACCTTCCTGTGTGGAGTTTGCATGTTCCCCCGTGCTTGCGTGGGTTTCCTTCGGGCACTCTGGTTCCCTCCCACATTCCAAAAACATGCATTTCAGGTTAATCGCAGTGTTTGAAATAATGTCTGCCTGGACGCCCGGGGCGTACAACTTACAAAACGTCTTTTTCAAGGAAAAAAAAAAAATATATATATATATTTTTTTTTCAAATCAAACGTTTGCTTCTTCTGCTTTCGAAATCTTCGTTCTGTTAGGAAATTTCGGTTCGTTTAGCAATTTGCATACTCGGCAGTCGATCAGAAGCCCCCGTCAAATAACGTTGTGCTTCCGGACTTTCCCGAGCGATATAAGGTCGTGCATTTACATATCATTTTCCAAAGCAGACACACTGAGAACACAAGAAAAAAGGATAAGTGGTTAGTAATCAAGCCAAAACCTCAGCCCCAGAAGAAATATTCAAAAGAAGCCAACAAAATTTATGACTCTACTCAGAGTTAAAGCATCGTGGAAAGAGGAGTTTACGTGGCTTGTAGCATTCATTGCATGAATGAAGATGAGTAAATACAGGTATATAATGATGACAGATGGAAAACAGGGATGTCATATACATGCAATGAATGTTA
Organism: Urocampus carinirostris; assembly: GCF_059441175.1. Classification (NCBI taxonomy): domain Eukaryota; kingdom Metazoa; phylum Chordata; class Actinopteri; order Syngnathiformes; family Syngnathidae; genus Urocampus; species Urocampus carinirostris. Next base: position 44,528,470 of record NC_142350.1, on the reverse strand, counting down.
TAAGTAGACGTATAATAAACTTAATTTTAAAGTGTTGTTCTGTTATATATTCTGATTATCAATCCTTAATACTTTGCAAGAATGTTTTTTGTTTATTTTTTGCAATTAGTCATCTTATTGTATTTCAAGTTGGGAAAAATGGGGCAGGCAACTTTATGGCCTGTTGTCCGGTAAGTTTTTGTCACGAGTTTCAGACACTGATAATCGGCCGGTTCAAACTGTCCGTAGGTGTGAATGGGCAAGTCAAGTCATGTTTATTTGTAAAGCCCTTAATCACTAAGAGTCTCAAAAGGGCTGCAAAGACCACAGATTAGTGCAAACCACAGACTATTATTACTCAATCAAGTGAGTTGTCTGTCTCTGTGTGCCCTGCGACTGGCTGGCAACCAGTTCAGGGTGTCCCCTGCCCACTGCCCGAAGATAGCTGGGATGGGCTCCAGCACCCCCGGAACAATACTGAGGATAAGCGGTGAAGATAATGGATGGAGTCAATGGTGCAGAGACGTGTGAATTAGAAGTGCATATTTCCGCGATTCCAAGTACTAAAGGGGACTTTAAACTCTGGGGGCTTTTCTTTGCTGTTTTTATTTCTAACCAAGCGCAAACCTAGTGAGTCGTTTTATCAGTCACGTGGTGCACCCGTTTCGCAGGCCTTCAGGTATCACCGCTTAAGTCGTCAACACACACCTCGACTCATCTAAAATGCTCGGCACGTTTCATGGATTCGAGTCAAAAAATGTTCTTATAGAAAACAAAAAAAATGCAACGTGCTGCCACCTGCTGACCTGGGGGAAAATTACCTGTACTCTGCTGATCAATGACAGCCGATGCAGAACTTTTTTTGCTAAAAATGTAATATTTTAATTTAACGTTTTATAATGTGACATACTTTTAAAATATGTTCCTCAAATACAACCAAAACAAGAAAAAATGTCTAACACACAAGAAAGGTCTTGGCTCGGATACTCTTTTTATTTTCCCAATTTGTTTTTAATTTTTTGTTAACATGTCGTAATGTATAAATGAATAATGAGCATGCAACAGTCTTAACTAGCTTACTTAAATAAGAAATAAAAAATACAGCACAATTGTTTACAAAAAACAACAAAAACGTTCTCCTGAGAACAACACAAAAAAGAGCAGCCACTAGGTCCTTCGAGAAATAGGAAGTTTCACATAAAGTTTAAGAATATGTCCGCTTTGAAAGTCTCATGCGAGTTACCATGGTAACATCTTCCCTGTGTTTTAATTGGCTATTAAAAACTCAATTAAAAGTGTCTAACTATAAACATAACTACAAACCAATAAATAGTCGTGAGACAAGTGGCATTGTGGGCACTGTAGTTAACCCTTCCAGTGAGCTTAGCACACATCACTAACCCCACCCACTTTTTTGTGCTTTCTGTTTCAAGTTAAAAAAAGCCTCTTTTTTATAAAAATGCATTCCTGTTGGTGCTTGTCAATGGGTACATTTACATGCAGACAATAGTACGATTGGAAAATAATTAAAATACAAAAAAATAAATAAATACATTTTGGAACATTATTTAAATGCCTTTTATTCTACATGTTATATTGGGTATTTTTGTATTCTATATATCTAATTTTATTTGATCTTTTAACATGAGGATACTGCTGGAAATGTACATTTCTCTACGAGGATGAATAACGTATCTATCTATCTATATATCTAAATTCCAAGTATTGCCAATATTCAGATAATAACACGACGAAAGTCTTAGTACGATTGTTTTCCAAAAGCAATGGTTGGGTTCCTCTCTTCCTTCTTTTTATTTTCTGATTACTTGTGCATACGCATTTGAGTCATCAGATTGCTCTTTTCCCTCATTAGGTATATGTTAATACCCCAAAGCCTGTGGAACTGTTCAGGGTGTCCCCTGCCCAATGCCCAAAGATGGCTGGAAACTAATGAGGATTAGCAGTGCAGAAAATGGATGGATGGGTGTTCCACTTTATTTTCTGCCCTCAGAGCGGAGAAAATGTCACACCAGAACAGATAAAGCAAAGACTAAAGGCATTCTCGTCGTCAACAGACCCTTTTGAGGACTACTAGCCAACTGACCCTTTGACCAGAACAGACTGCTCATTACTTATAGGACTGGTTGATATCCAATCCTTTAAGGCGTAAAATCGGGAACAGGTTGCCAATTGATCATTAGAGCGGCATCTGAAGCTATGATCGCCATCCATCCCTTTTTAAGACTGGTCTCCAACCAACCCTTAGAACAGGCATGGCGAACTGGTCAACAATCGACCCTTTGATTGGCACAAGGATGACTAGTTGGCCACTGACCTTTTGAGCGGCATGTAAGGTAAGTCGTTTGCGTACTGGTCACTCACCGATCCTTTCATTGGCATCGCCAACCAACCCTTTGAGGAAAACAATAGTCGCCAATTGACCCATGGAATGGCATGTGAAGTATTAGTCGCCAACCGACTCTTTGAGTAGAACGTGAAGGAATCACTCGCTCCCATTTCGTCCTAGGAATTGGATTACTCGTAAACGCCACGTGTATGGGGCTATTTGTTTGGCACTACTTAAACAATTAGTTTGGATTGCTCCAGAAATATAATGTTCCCTTTCCAATCGGATTATTGCCAGCATGTAGACGAAGAGGCAAAAATTCATTTTTTAACAACCACAGCACCGTTCCAAATAACCAAAAGGATCTGATGTTCTCCAGTACTTTGTGTGTTAGCGTTTCCGATTTTCAGAAATGGCCAGCATCTTATGTGCAGCATAGAATGACGTCATGAGGCGACAACTCTCTCAGATTGGTCTGTAGCATCGAATTGCGGCGTTAAGTCGGTTCTACTCCGCATTCACTTTCCTCTGGGATGTCTTGCAGATCTGTAAGGACAGAAATCACAGAACACAGTCAATGACAAACCCTTTTTTATGTGGACATAATTAGTGCATTTGATATAGACTTTCTTTGGAGTCATGCTTATAAAGTGTGGCAACAAGTTGTAGGACAACTTGATTGTGTCCTCTCTACCTCTTCAAAATGTGCAAGAGGCATTGGTGACACACAATAATTAGTCACATGACGCCACACAATAATCAATAAGCTCACACGACTTGTTCGAAAGTTCCTGAGCATTTATGTTTCTCGTTAGAATATATATATATTATTTTTTTAAATTGAAGTAGTAGTACAACTTGGGCAGCACGGGGTGCGCAGTGGTTAGCGCGTGTGCGGCACAGTTCCGAGGTCGCGAGATCGAACCTCCTGTGTGGAGTTTGCATGTTCTCCCCGTGCTTGCGTGGGTTTCCCCGCACATTCCAAAAACATGTAGGTCAGGATAATTGGCCGGTCTGAATCGCGAATGAGCGAGCGGATTGTCTGTCCCTGTGTGCCCTGCGACTGGCCGGCAACCAGTTCAGGGTGGCCCTGCCCACTGCCGAAGATAGCTGGGATGGGCTCAGGCACCCCCGCAACCCTACTGAGGATAAGCGGTGCAGACAACTCCACTGTACTTCCTCATAATGTGCGTAAGCACTGGAGAGCTCGGCCAAGATTCAAAGCATTCATGTTCCTCAGTAGAATAGACTTTGATATTTTATACAAGGAATAGCACGACTTGGGCGTCTCTTCCCTCTACTTTTTCATACTATGCGAGAGGCACTGGAGAGCTTGGGCAAGATAATATTCAAAGCATTTCTATTTACTGTAGCTGTACACAATTAGACACACTAACATTATTTTTTTGTTTACTTTTTCTGTAGATATAGCATATAGAAGTTGGGGAAAAAAATTGGTATTGGGAGTACCCCTAGTTTTATCTTTTGTACGTGGTGGCCACTGACCTCGGGGGCTGTCAGAGCGAGGAGAAATCTTCACCACTTTGTGGTCTTCTTCGTCCTCGCTGGCTTCCTGAAGACCGTCTAATTGGTCGAGCGGATCATGAGTGGCCAATGGAGCCAGGGGGTGAAGCTCCAGCTCGCGACTGCCCCGCCTCCTCCTGCCCTGCTGGAAGTAGGTGTCGTGTTAGCCAAATACATTTGTTTTGGTGATTCTGGACTGGATATGCTAGTGTGCACAGATAGACACTAGGTGGTGCAGGAGGTACTGCCCCTCACGACTCTCTCCAAAGTGTCCTATTGGAAAGTTGTTTTTTCATCTGCTTCCAAAAACTGTCAGATGCTGGGTGTGCACAAATACATACTGGGTGGTGCTGAGTGTAGTCAAGTCATTTTTATTTGTATAGCCCTTAATCACATAGAGTCTCAAAGGGCTGCACAGGTTATTGCACAGACTATTATTTCTGACTATTATTACACCATCCATTGATCTGAAAACCAACATGAGGGCAAGGAAAAACTCAAAAACCTCAACATGAGGAAAATGAAGAAGTGTACTGTACCTCTCCCCAAAAAGTGCCCTAATGAAGTACTGCCAACTGATTGGCCGCCACCCACCACTTACCGTATCTCCCTTAATCACTTCGCCCAGGTCTCCACCGTTGCTCCGCCTTCTGCCGGCTGGCCCCACCTCCTGCTTGGCTCCCGTTTGCTCCTCCAGGGCCCGTAGTCGCTTGACTTCATCCTGCAGGAGCTCCACTTGGCGCCTTAATAGCCCCACCTCTCCATTGACACCGTCCAATCCTGTGTCCCGAGACACCGAGCGGCTTAGGCGGGGTCCGGAGGAGGGGGAAGGTGCTGGGCTGGTTTTGACGAACAGCTCCACCGCCGAATCCTGACGAATGACGGCAGCCTGAAGGGTGTGGAGCTGCACGCTGATGCCGGCCAGGCGCTCGCACACTTCCTGTGAATTGGAAATGGTTAGCATAAACGTCGCTGCGCGTTAGCTTCTGCACGTTAGCTTCTGCGCGTTAGCTTCTGCGCGCTAACTCAGCACTCACCTCCTTCAACGTGGCCTCCTGCGGCTGGTTTCCGTTGGGGTCCTGTGAAAACAACAGAGACGTTATTCTCATCAAACTTTCAATGGTAGGCGTCACAAACGTGGGGCCTTGGCCCACAAAATGATAGTTTGGGGCCCTCACCATAATACAAAAGCTTAACATTTGATATGGATGGTAGTCCATGCTGGGTAGCACGGCGGTGCTGTGGTTAGCGCGTGTGCGGCACAGTTCTGAGGTCATGAGATCGAACCTCCTGTGTGGAGTTTGCATGTTCTCCCCGTGCTTGCGTGGGTTTCCTCCGGGCACTCCGGTTTCCTCCCACGTTCCAAAAACATGCATGTCAGGTTAATTGGCCGGTCCAAATTGTCCCTAGGTGTGAATGAGCGAGTGAGTTGTCTGTCCCTGTGTGCCCTGCGACTGGCTGGCAACCAGTTCAGGGTGTCCCCTGATTACAGACAGCTGGGATGGGCTCCAGCACCCCCGCGACCCTACTGTGGATAAGTGGTGCAGAAAATGGATGGATGGAGGGTAGTCCATGCTAATTAGTTAGCCAGGGTTCAAAATTCCTGCGCTAATCTTTGAGATCTGCAATAGGAACACTAGCTACTTCTTGGTTTGACCGATGACAGTGCGTACACATCACAGGTTATGAATTCCAACAATTAGCTAATTCAATTCATTTTTTGCTATAATCATAAAATATTTGATTTAAATTGGAATTTGAAACGAGGCGGTAGCGAGGGTAGGAAGAAGATGATCCCCGCTGTTTAACTGAACCTAAAAGGACAATGGATGCACCTTGCACGTAACTTTGGGCAAGGGACGAGATTGTCACTGCTGTAGAACTGAAGCTTAAAGGGCAGCGGATGCTCTGTGCATGTAACTATCAAGGAGAGGGACGAAACTTTCACCGCTATTGAACTGGAGCTTAAAGGACTGTGAATGCACCCTGCATGTAACTTAGTGCCAACTGACCTTTGAGGAATTGATCTCCAGTGGAGAATGGATCGGTCCACGTTCGCCGTCTGAGGTAAGCACAACAGGAGGAGGATGATGACAAAGAAGCGCTTACCTTCATATAACAGTAATCCATTTTTTTTTTCACGGAGGTTACGTTTCAAAAATAACCCACAGCAGTCGAAACAAGCGATAGAGATAAACGAACGGGGACCTGATTTAGGCAATAATGTCAATTTTGGCCCAAAAAAGTGAGCACTTTTGTTGTTAGCGTGACGCCATATTATCATTACATTTTTGCCAGTTTTGTTTGACAGGGCGCAAAAACAAACCAATTAGAAATTCATTATGAACGTTTCAAAACTATCGTTTATACTTCAGATTATATCTTGGTGCCATCATGTGGACGTTATTAGAAAAATACAAATGTGGTGTAAAACTGCTTTTAGTCCAACTTTAGTAAGCATACTATTCTGCCTTTTAGTGCTTTTGTTGGTCCAGAGTGTTTTTTTTGACATAAAAAAATAAATAGAAAAAGATTTGCACGTAGCAATGTAGATTCGTCAAGCTGTTTCTGTACAACTTAGACCGCAATATTATTGACGCACAGGCAGAAAAATGCAGAAATGGGGTGGGGTAACCTTTTAGCCCAGGGGTGGCCAACCCAGTCCTGAAGAGCCGCATGTCTTGCATGTTTTTGGAGTTTATCTGCTCAATTACAGGTAAGTCCAATCACCAGGTTCATTTTCAAGCTTCCCCATAGCTTGCAAACAAGCTTGAAATTTGCATCACCTGAGCTGGGGAAGAGAATCTTCTAAAACATACAAGACATGCGGCTCTTGAGGACCAGGTTGGCCACCCCTTGTTTAGCCAATCAAAATGCAGAACTCAATGCACTATGAAAATCAACAAAGTACAAAGTAACCCACGACACAACGAGGAATTACTTTACAGAGACCCCAGCTACTTCATGCTTCGGTTATCGCCGGTTCACTGCTTCGCGGAATTTGAATTGAATTGTCTTGATTGTCATTGATATCAGAGTATCGTGCATTTTGTTTTTAACAGAAAACACACAGCAAATGCTATAACGGAGGCAGGTTACGAAGGGCGTTACATATTCGTTGGGCGTGATTGTGTGCGCAACAGTGAGTAAGGACGTCATCTCGAGGTAACTTTGACCCTTGGTGGCTTTTACGAATGTGCGAAGCTACTTTGTAAATTTTCACTTTTTGCAGGGGGTTCTGGTCCCTAATTACAGTGATAACCAAGAGATTATTGAAGGGGTCGGGAACCCTTTTGACTCAAAGAGCCATAAAAGCAAAATATATTAATTTTATTTTGGGAAAGAGCCACACCATGTATAAGGAGACCAATTTACTAAATTGCAAAACCCGCGCCCCAGACAAAAGCTTAGTCTTCAGCAAATTTATTTTTGATGATTTGATAAAAATTATGAAAAGAGAATAATGCCAGAGCCCGTATCCCCAAATCAACAAACATACCACTTTAAACTTGTCTCTTTCTTGCAATGACTCAAGATCGCTTAAACTCATTTTGACCCTTTTTTCATACATATTGGTTTCAAAACCAGATGCAAGCAGTTATTTTGTAAAAACGTCACAACATTCTGCAAACAGGGAGCCTGATGTGCTTACCTTTGGCGCAGACGGCGTAGGCCGAGAGATGGGAGTGAGTGCTTGCACTTTTTGCATAGCTCCACCCATCCCTCCCACTCACCCAATCAAATAACTAAGTTCTCTTCCGGTGTTTTGGCGTATTTACAGTTTGTTCTGTAGATTCATAATAAGGTATCTGAACACTGAACACAGATTATGGAGTGAGCTTTTATATAAAGGATTCTTTAGCGTTGTATAGCCAAAACGAGTTTTTTTTTTTTTTTTTGTGACACCTTGACTGTAAATTGTAGTGAAAAACGTACCCAATATATTCTGCGAAGTACTGCTTTGTAAATCAGCTTTGGTTTGGCTTTGGTGTGTCTGGATAGGATTAATGGCTCAAATTTTGAACGAGATGGAGAACATTTGCATGCATTCAAATTAGTCTCTGAGCCACAGTTACTCATAGAAAGAGCCATATATGACTCGCGAGCCATAGGTTCCCGACCCCTGGATTATTGTATTGTGATTTCTGAATTGTGATTGAAGATGGCAGCCACTCACTAGTCAGCTCCTGGTGGCCGTTTGTAACAAACACGGACGCTTTGCTGATGCTGCATCCTGCCAGCAGGTGGCTCACTATTTCCACTGCGGGTAAAAAAAAAAAAAGGGAAAATAAGGGATGGTTCTCCAGGATTGGCAAATGAGCCGCAGACATGTGATGGGAATTCTGGCTTTTTTACTAGAAACTACTTTTTCACCACGTCTCACTTTCGGTTTCCAAACGGCTCTTCACATTGTTTTTGATGCTTTAATCCACATATTACCAATTATCATGCAACATTATGCACAACATGATCAAAATAATGGTAAAAATAATGAGAAAAAAAAGACAAAAGTAAAAGCAAAAAATAAATGAAAGGCTAGGAACAAAAAAACTATAAAAAGAAATATAAAAAATAGAAGGAAAAAAGAAAAAAGCAATAAAAATAGATGAAAGGCTAGGGAGAAATAAATAAAAGTAAAATGAAAAGGAAAAGAAAGAAAAAAAAAGAATAGAAAGCAAAAATAATCATTAATTAATACTAAATAATTACCAAATTTCAATGTAATATTATGGACAAATTAATTTAAATTATGATAGTATTTATGTTTAAATAAGCAACTCTCAGTAAAGTAACTCAGAATCTCTGAAAAAGACACATCAAAATGTATTGACTTTTCAGAGCAAAAACAAAAAAACTATGGAATACAAAAATAAACATTACATTGTATAGGAAAAAAACACTAATTGCGAAGGGACAGACATCATCCCTGAAAAACACAGGAAACATAAAAAAGGTTTACAGATTTGTAAAAGAAAAAAGATCAAATACAAACATTTTTAACATTTTATGTACTTAAAAAATCAAAGTCAACAACATAGAATCAATGCAGAAAATGCATATTGACCAATAACAAGAGATGAATAGCGTCTCGAAGAGAACCGGCTATTGATTGTCGGGGTGCCGGCTCCCGAAGCTTCACTTCCAAGAGCCGTTAGGGTCACCAAGGACACGTCACTAGACGACTGTCTCACCTTCACAGATGGCGCCGGTGAGCAGCGGTCCGGCCGGAGGTGCGCTAGCGGCGTCGGCCCGGAACAACTTGCGGTTGTCGGAGGAGCCGAGGGAGGCTCCGCCTGCTTCAGGAGCCCCGCCCCCAGCTCCGCCTCTTCGCGTGGCTTCCGCTAGTTCGCAAAACAGCGTTACTCTCTCCTGAAGCAACTCTAGAACCTCCCGATCCTTCTGCAAGATGTCGGCTGACCACAAAAATGGCAGGATGAAGATGACGCTCCCACTCTACCAGCATCGAATAGTCGCTGTTTACCTTTCAGTCGTCGTAGCAAGGCTTTGTCTTCCGTTTCAATTAAAGGGAATTCTTCTCTGGATGGACAACTGCGGGCAAATGGGAAAAGAAAGAAAGTCAAGATGCCTGTTTCGAGTGGTTGTCTTGTTTATTACAATTGGATCTTTGACATAAATGGACATATACAGTATACCGTAGAAGCCCGGGATAGTGTTTTCTCGTTTTGCTGTACTGTACATGTTTTCCTTCTGTTTTTCTTTCCATAGCGTTTAACTTCTTCTTTAATCCCCTTTTCTTCCGTTTGTTTTCTAGCTTTTTACATATATTCTTGCTTTTTTCCCCATGTGACTTTTTCCTTTTTTCCTCATACCATTTCTCATCTCATTAGCTGCACCGCTTATCCTCAGTAGTGTTGCAGGGGTGCTGGAGCCCATCCCAGCAATCATCGGGCAGTGGGCAGGGGACACCCTTAACTGGTTGCCAGGGCACACAGGGACAGACAACTCGCTCGCTCATATACACCTAGGGACAATTTTGGCCAATCCACCTGAAATGCATGTCTTTGGAATGTGAGAGGAAACCGTAGTGCCCACAGGAAACCCACGCAAGCACAAGGAGAACATACAAACTCCGCACAGGAAGTCCGGTAGCTGGATTTGAGCCCACACAGGAGGAACCACTGCGCCGCCGTGCTGCCCTCCTTTTTTCCTGCTTTTCTATTTTTACATATTTTTCTTTGTTAAACTTTTTTGACTTTTTGTCTTTTTTCATCTTCCCCTTTTGAGTCATTTGATAACAATTCACAATAATTGGTACTATGAGACTTAAAGCAACAAAAACTATCTGGAGAGCCGAAAGAGTCGGCTCTTTTTACTGAGCCGAGTCGAAAAAGCCTGTTCTCCAAAAAAGAGCTGGAATTCGCACCAGTGATGGGACAACTCAATGGGTTGAAAAAACTGCAGAGGCCTGGCCAGAGGGAAAAAAGGGCAAATGATGTATTTACTTATTTTGTATATGCAGATGGAGTCTTAAATCGATACCTCGGTAATTGATAAGGAAAAATATGATCCATTTTATCTAGTTTGAATTTAAATGCTCAACTTGTGTTTCATCGTATATTTGTTTCTAAACGGACCATTTAATCCAATTGGGTTTTTTTTAACACTCAAAAAATACATTATTCATTATAGAATAAAATCCCTTAAAGGAAAATGATTTCATTTATTATCTCCTAGATAAAGGAGGGAGAAAAATAAAGCCAGCTATGTAAATGTGGGCCATGAGCCCAATGAAAAAAGTTTTAAGGGGGCACACCAAGTGAGACATGATTACACAAATGGATGTTAGCTTCTATTTTTACCTTTTTTGTTTTACCCTTTTACTTATCCCACCCCTCAGTTAAAATATTTATTTAAAGTCACAGTGTATAATAGGTAGGTACTGCCTCCTATTGTTACTGAAAAACCATTCCGTAAAAAAAAAGAATGATTTGAATGGGGCAGCACGGCGTCGCAGTGGTTAGCGCGTGTGCGGCACAGTTCTGAGGTCATGGGTTCAAATCCAGCTACCAGACTTCCTGTGCAGAGTTTGTATGTTCTCCCCGTGCTTACATGGGCACTACGGTTTCCTCAATTCAGGTGAATTGGCCGGTCCAAATTGTCCGTAGGTGTGAATGAGCAAGTGAGTTGTCTGTCCATGTGTGCCCTGCGACTGGCTGACAACTGGTTCAGGGTGTCCCCTGCCCACTGCCCGGAGATAGCTGGGATGTGCTCCCGCACCCCCGCAACCCTACTGAGGATTAGCGGTGCAGATAATGGATGGATGTATTTGAATGGGCAAAAATACTTGAACTATCATACCAATGTAAATTTTATACATTCATAGGTGGAGAAATTTGTGTTTCTTTGACATAACGGAATCCCTACCTCGAAGTCGCCACCATGTTTGTCTGGCATCTTTCCGCTATGCTGTGCTTATTTGACAATACAGTAGCATCTCGGGGTAACATATTACACAAGGCACCTTCCAGCTTTTAATTATTCATCAAAATGTTTTCCTTACTTTGGGGACTTTGCTGTAGGATTTCATATTGATAATAGAAACTAGCTAAAGCTCCAATACAGTTGTGCAACGACACCTATTATTTTAATTACATTTTTAATCCAGGTGAATTCAATCTTATTGCTGTTAACGGCACGCCCGTGACACATTGTTAAATGTTTTCTGGTTGATATATGATAGTTAGAAAATACAGTGGGTTCGTTTTTCTATTGGCGCCAGTCTTTGGCGACATCCAGTGGACATATTTAAACCTGCAGGTTTATTTAGGAATGTGTATTTTTTTACATAGCGGAATCTATCTCTAGTACTTGCCACCATGTTTGTCTGACATCTTGCTGCTCCGCTGTGTGCATTTGGCTGGATGTCCTTCGCATTAGACAATACAGTACCATCTAGTGGTCAAATATTACACTACCTTTAAAATTTGCTGGAGGGGTATGTCAGGAAGCTGGTGCATAGTATGTAAACTTGCTTGCATTTAGATTTTAAAGCTTTTTGTTATTTAAAATGTATAAAGTAGTTTTATGATGTGGTCAATGTTATTTTTGCTTCACTATACAGTAGACCTCTGGGATACAGCTACCCCACCTTAGGATATTTTCACTTCATGATGAGGGAAGTTTTATCTTCCCCTCCTCACAGTATTTTTTTCCCCACAATAAAAATGTATTTTGCCACTCAAAAAATTGTAAAACATTGCAGTGAATGTCTCTAAATCCCCCCTCTGCTCTTGTATTGGTCAACCTCATTAAATGTTGCTACTCGTTTGTATCACAGCATTATAAAGATGCCGATATGCGATTGATAAAACTACCCCCCACAACGCCTTCCTGTTTGTGTATGGTTCTGAATCTCACGAAACAAGTTCGTATATGTTGGCATTAGCTCAGGAGGTAAAGGTTTGATTCCCGGCCCCTCCGTGTTATATGTCAAAGTGCAAGACACTGAATCCCTAACGCCCCCAATGGTTGGCAGCCTTGTATGTCTGCACGGTGTGTGAGTGTGAAGCACATTGTAAAGCGCTTTGGGAAATCTTCATTGACTTGAAAAGGCTATATAAATGCAGACCATTTACCATCTATTGGTCTCAAGACTCTCAGTGATGCTTAAGGGAGAAGCAAAAAACGTAACCATGCAAGTGAACTTCATCCATTATCTGCACCATTCATCCTCAGTAGGGTCACGGGGGTGCTGGAGCCCATCCCAGCTATCTTCGAGCAGTGGACACCCTGAACTGGTTGCCAGCCAATCGCAGGGCACACAGGGCTCGCTCATTCACACCTAGGGACGATTTGAACCGGCCAATCCACCTGAAATGCATGTTTTTGGAATGTAGGAGGACACCGGAGTGCCGGGAGGAAACCCACGCAAGCACGGGGAGAACATACTCCGCACAGGTCCGGTAGCTGGATTTGAACCCGTGACCCCAGGACTATGCTGCAAACGCGTTACCCACTGCTCTGCTGTGCTGCCCTGCAAGTGAACTTGAGATGATCAAAAATAACAAACATGACAAAGTTGCATGGCCGTAACCAAAGGAAAATTGAGAAACTTATTGAAAATCAAGGTTTCTATCCCCTGCTATACAGCTAATTAACTAAGCGATCTGCACCTCAAACGGATTAATGATGTATCCCGGGGGTTCCGCTATATGTTCTGCCAATAAGACAGGTGTGAAAACATTCCTTCCTTTTTATTTCCATCCATTCAAAGACCAATTACATACGTCCTCCAGAAATCTCCATAAAAACACAAAACAAATGAACTTTGTCCTTTTATCTTAGGAAACAAAGCTTTCATGATGACATAAGACACATGATCGATCAGGTAAGCAGATCTGTGACCGACCATCGGCCCCTTAACGTTATTATGTATGGCGACGATATCATCACGGCGTAAAAAACAACGCACGGAAGTACCACTCAGCTCCGGTTAGCCCCCACAGATTATGGCAGAAAGATTGCGATTGGCTGTTCCCTTTAGGGACGCACCCACAAAGTGAGCACGAAATCAAGCGTGTTTAATAATTGATCGCAGGAATGGCGGTGACAGGACAAGGAATGGTCAGCAGGAGTTGAGCTCTTCCATGGTTCAGTTCATGTTGGCTGCCCTGGCCTCCTCTAGGGATGCTGCAAACAGGAGAACGCGGGTCAATGGTAGGCCTCGGGGACAATGGGAGTGGGCGAAACTTATCGCACATTCTAATTGCTTTACGGTTCTCTGCAGACAGGCAACATTGCTCTCTGCCTCATCCGCCCGGCTCTTTGCCTGTAGACGAAAGTATATGGCGTTAGGAAGAAGTATGTGTAGCGCAAGACTCATTTAGATGACGTTCGGCGCCAAAAATGAACAAAAGTGCATTTTCTGTTTCAACCTAAAGAAAAAAAAAACAGAAGGCTACTGGAGGTTTTTGTACATTTTATAAAGGATATTATAAAATTAACTACAAAGTAAGTACATGTATTCAGTTTGATGCAGTGGAGAGATTCACTGACTGTTTTTCTTCAAGGTACATTAGAAGGTTAGGCTGTCTCGAATGCATCAGACGTATTTTGATAACATTATTCCTGTGAGTGCTGAAGGGGGAAAAGAAAAGAAATCCGCCCCCGTGTGAAAATGCCGGCTATTCTTGTCCATATTTTCCTGAAAAGAAACGAGCATGCATTGTTAAGAGAATGAAGTTTTTGTTTGGTTAATGAAGTCAGATAACTAATTCGAATAATTTGGCAAACGATACATTTGTAATGGTTTTAACTCCTAACACTACCAAAAAAACAACCATTATGTTGTGATGATGCCTCCTCTAAAGTGAGGCAAGCCATGCAAGCCGGCTATTACTTAGGGGCAAGTCTAACAACATAATTTATTTCCCTTCTAGCGTTTTTAGTAAGGATGCACCAGAAATTCGACACATTATATTCTGCCGAAAATGACCCAAAGTGGGTTTTGGGTTTCAGCCTAAAGAAAGAAAATATCAGAAAGAAGGCTTCCCAATGAAAGATGTTGTGATGCTGTTACATGTAAAGTCAGGCGTGCTCAGTGACATGCAGCCAGGAGAGGCCGTGTATACTGTATATTGTATACATAAGGGGTCTCCAATAGGGTGCGCTTTGGGAACAGATAATGTGCCCGCGAACCTGTTCTGAGAATAGCTCACTGAGGCTTAGTCATTGGGATTTTCTTGTAATATGATTATTTTTATTGGTTGGCTGAATATATTTATCCCAATGTCTAATAGTTAACTTGCTTATAACATACTAACGACATAGTTATAAAAAAGAAGCTCTGAGCTAGATAAAGGTTGGAGACCCTGGTATACATTATACAAAAATGCTTAGAATATTTCTAACAAGTAATGTCGGCTGATTAAAAAAAATCAAGTTGGCAGCAGGTGACTATGAAGTATATTTTTCCTATCAGGCCGAAAACTGACGCCATATTAGGCTCTTATCAGCCCGATAATTGTGTAGGTTTCAAATGGGGTGATGGTGTAATGGAGGTCCGCATCCCTTTGAAACTTTTTGTGTTTAAGAGCTATACGCAAATTCCTTTCCGTATCGCGGTTTTGATACTTTGCGGATTTTCATCATACATTGTGTTCCGCAGCAAACACACAAATGCCATCACAGGGGTAGGTCGCCAGGGGCTGTTAGTGTGTGTGAGAGAATTAGGCGGGCGTGACTGCCTGCTGTCAGTAAAGCAACCGGTGAGGGCGGTATTTAAGTGGCTTGTTAAAAAGGAATTCATTGATGAAATCGGACGCAGAGGAAAGTTAAAAGAACACAAAGAAATGCTGATCACTGGCAGGTGTTCTGTGGATTGTTATCGGTTTCGGGAAGAGACTAAGGCGGCATCGGGAGAGGAAGCAATAGTGATACTGCAGGCTACATAACAACTCTCACATTCTGCCCGTAACGAGCTTGTATCTAATCAACGCCAGGTCCGTTATCCAAATAACGGATGACCTGGAGCTACACGTCGTGGGAAACCACGACATTCATGACGCTTGTATTTTATTCATCATGGAGACCTAGCTCACTGAGGATCTCCGATGCATTCCTGCAGCTAGCCGGTCGCTCTCTACATCACTTTCTTACACTGAAATGAGAAGCCCTCCTATTTCATTATATTATTTCAATGACAGGGCAGCACGGCGGCGCAGTGGTTAGCGCTTGTGCGGCACAGTTCATGTCATGGGAACCTGTCGTGGGTTCAAATCCAGCTCCATACTTTCTGTGCGGAGTTTGTATGCACTCCGGTTTCCTCCCACATTCCAAAAACATGCATTTCAGGTGAATTGGCCGGTCCAAATTGTCCCTAGATGTGAATGAGCGAATGAGTTGTCTGTCCCTGTGTGCCCTGCGATTGGCTGGCAACCAGTTCAGAGTGTCCCCTGCCCACTGCCCGAAGATGGCTGGGATGGGCTCCAGCCCCCCGACCCCCCATCCCCCCCCGCGACCCTAATGAGGATAAGCGATACGGCTAATGAGATGAGATGAGATTTCAATGACAATAAAATAGTTCATTCAACTGCAATTCTGTGGTCATTTTTATTTCAAGCTTTATAGTTTTTATTTTGATACAGTCGTATATATGCTTTTATTGATATGTGTTACATATGTTTTAACTTTGTAAGTTTTTTTTACTATCGCAGGACTTTTTGGAACACCAAATAAATTTGGTCGTCATTTGAAGACATTGTGCCCCAATCACGCTGAGCCGCTTTAGTATTTCATTTTATTAACGTACCAAACTAAATGGGGGGGTACAAGAGGGTTTTCTTATTCCTACAGAGAGCATGACAGTCGATAATTAAAAAGTACTGGAGTACAAGAAATACAGGTATGTTCCTTCTCCTGCAATGACAACTGCAAGACAAACACTAAAGTCGCCCATCATCGACGGACCAGGTCCTGCCTCTTACCTCAATAGCCTGACTCTTGTAGCGCTTCAGCTCCTCCTCCAACTGGCGACATTTGCTAGTGGGGACATGACACAAAGTCAGCAGGTGAAAAAAAACAAGCGAAATCGGAAGTATGTGCACTACATAAGAAGGGGGGGGGCTAAACTGGAGTACTTTGCTCAATATGTACTGCATACTCTCGATATTACAACGGTTTCACCTACAAATCAAGTCGTCAACTTAGACATCCATTTTGAACAACAGCGGAAGTTATCTATCAAAAACACAACCGTTCCCTTTCTGTATCCTTCTGAGTTATAGTGCGGTCCGAAGTTTCCCTTTAATCTTCAAAGAATGCGGACAAGAGAATGCATTTTTTTCTCATTACTGCTGCAACCACCAATCAAAACAATACAAAAAGACACATCTGTGTAGCAATCGAGCACAATTCTCCACAGTATGTTTTCCCTGGTGCCGTCGGACAGAAATACAGTTATCTCTCTGCATCGTAGTTTACATTTTGTGGTTTCACGTTTTGCCTGATAGTACATTGCATTCTGATTAGCTAAACAGTTGCCCCGCCCCTTTTCTGCCAGTGCGTCAATAATTATGCGGTATAAGTTGTACGAATACGTGAAACAGCTTGACGAATCTACACGATGTACGCGCAATTCTTTTTCCAATTACGAGTTTATGTAATTACTTGATCGTGTAAATATGGTTTGTAATTAATAGAGGTTTCTACTCAGCGAATTTTTCCTATCGCAGATTCTTTTCTGAACACACCCTTAGCAAAAAATAAAGGGACCACTGTAACGACGCAGCTCTCAAACGCCTTTTCATTCAGTGCAGTAGTAAATATGTACATGTCTTCGTTACTGCCATCTGACTCTCTAGTCACATTTTTGAATAGTGATCCAAAAACCCGTAACGTAAACAACTTGGAGTAGAACGGAAAACTGCTTCGCGTATGCAGGGCCACTGCGCAGTTAGCAAAGAATTGTCACTGCCAAGTTCCCCACGCGATTGGCACCAGGTATGTAATGGGGACATTTTTGACCTACTAGCTAGTCACTACCATTACTCTCACAGGAAGCATGTATATATGTGTCTGTGTGTGTGCATGTTACCTCTCAGCTTCCTCAACTCGGGCTTCGGCACACTCCAGATCGTGTTCTAATAACACAACTTTGCGATGTGCCTGTCAATAAAACACCCACCCAGTACTTTAGTGTCTGCTATTGGTTGACATTACATTTCCTATTGGTTTGCGTCATCGCATTTTATACTTTTTGTGCTGTATTTATAAGCTATGGATCCCAAAACTAAGTGATGCTTAAGGGAGAAGGAAAAATTTGATCACCAATAGACCATTTGAGTATACAGTGGGACCTCGCTACTTCGTGCTTCGATGTTGGCGGCTTAAGAGCTTTGTGACCTGTAATAGTTTTAAATAAAAAAGTATTTTTTTAAGGTGCACCGCTACTTCGCGGTTTTTCACTTTTTGCTGGTGGTTCTGGTCCCTATTAACCGCGATAACCGAGGTCCCACTGTATCACTAATAATAAGGAGACGATAAATGCAAGGAAATTGTCCAAATAATATTTGGCCTACAGGCCACAAAAGCCTTCCAGGCCTCCTTATCCACCTCATTAGGTGCAAATGTTAAAAATATAATATAAATTATATCATATAAAATTTAAGTAACATTTTCTATTGTTATTATTATTATTATTAAAAGCATATCACCATTGCTATTCAAAAAATACATTTTTCTTGTCTCTTTTTTGGCCTGAATGAAAATTGTAAAAAATGAATAAATTAGAAAAACCTCGTCTCGTTCTTCGTTCAGCAGGTGTTCTCGGTCATCAGCTTCTTCCAATTGTGATTTAAGTTGTTCCATCTGGCTCTTTATTTCGTCCATGGTGATCTTATTTCCTAGCAAGCACATACGAGTAGCAGTAAGTATGACTTTCAATCATGTTTAAGTAGTCTTCATGAATAAGCGTTAAATACAGTGGGACGTCTACATACAAACCTGATTCGTTCTATGATCGTGCTCGCATCTCAAATTGCTCTTATGACGAGCATATTTTCCCGATATGAAGTAATTAAAAACTAATTAGTCCGCTAAAATATTCTCAAAAAGATCCAAGAGAAGGGAACACTAAATAGCTATAAAACACAGATTCCTGATCACTAAAAACTAATTCCCATAGTACTAAAAAATACAAAATACAGAAATAAAATAAATATGATGATATTAATATGGGCGGGTTATGGGCGCCTTAACTAATGTGTCCGTGTGGTGAGGAAGAAAAGGGTTGGGATATTCAAGAAGGCGTTGCCTAGATCGCTTTCCTGTCTTCTTATACGTTTCCAAGCATTATTTAATCATTGCAAATTGTGTACGCCGTATAACAATTTTATACAGGTATATATCTTTTTTAAAGACTGATCTCATCTTGCCCATTTTCGCTTTAATCCTTATCGTCTCGGTCACTGGTCGCAGACGACAACGTCATTGAAGCTTTCCAATATTGTTGCGGTATTCTGTATGGACACAGTTGTTCCTGTAAGAACTGTACGCTGCTCTGCCAACAACAAGCCCTGGATCACAAGCGACATCAAGTGCCTTCTGAACCAAAAGAAGAGGGCCTTTAGAGAGGGCGATCAGCAGGAGCTAAAGCGAGTGCAGAGGGAGCTCAGGGTCCAGCTCCGGGAAGCGAAGGATCCCCACATTCGAGATCACTGCAGCCCAGGTCTGTGGAGAGCTGAGGGGGCTGACCCAGCAAGGCAGCCGGTCCAGATGGAGTATCCCCCCGACTGCTGAAGGCCTGTGCGTTGGAGCTGGGAGACCCTCTACAGCGCATCTTTAACCTAAGCCTGGACCCTCTGCAGTTTGCCTACCAGGAGAAGGTGGGAGTGGAGGATGCTATAGTTTACATACTACACCGATCCCTCTCTCACCTGGACAGGGGCAGGGGTGCTGTGAGGATTATTTTTTGGACTTCTCCAGTGCATTCAACACCATACAGCCTCTGCTACTTAGTGGTAAACTGACAGAGAAGGGAGTAAGCCCACACCTTGTAGCATGGATTACAGGGGGGCTGTACATCTGACACTGTGGTCAGTAGCACAGGAGCGCCGCAGGGGACCGTTCTCTCTCTGGTCCTGTTCACCCTGTATACGTTGGACTTTCAGTACAACTCTGAGTCCTGCCACGGGCAGAGGTTTGCTGATGACACTGCTATCGTGGGATGTATCAGAAGTGGGCAGGAGGAGGAGTACAGGCAATTGATCCAGGACTTTGTCCAATGGAGCGACCCTAACCGCCTCCACCTGAAAACAACGAAGACCAGGGAGATGGTGGTGGACTTCAGTAGGACTAGACCTTACCCAGAACCTGTAACTATCAAAGGAGAATATGCAGAATTTGTCCAGACCTACAAATACCTGTGTGTGCAGCTGGACAATAAACTGGACTGGACTGCCAAGACAGAAGTTCTGTGCAGGAAAGGACAAAGCTGACTGTACTTCCTCAGAAGGCCGGCGTCCTTCAACATCTGCAAAAAGCTCCTGAAAATGTTCTATCACACTGTTGTGGCAAGCGCCTTCTTCTATGAGGCAGTGTCTTGAAGAGGCAGCGCCAAGAAGAAGGATGCCTCTCGTCTTAACAAACTGATGAGGAAGGCGGGCTCTGTTGTGGGCAAAGAGCTGGTCAGCCTGACAACCATAGCTGAGAGACGGTCACTGAAAAAGCTGCTGGACAATTCATCACATCCACTACACAGCATCATTTCCAAACACAAGAGCAGCCTCGGTGACAGATTGCCGTCACGGTCTTGTTCCACGGACAGACTGAGGAGATCATTTCTCCCTCATGCCATGAGGCTCTTTAACTCCACCCGGGGAAGTAAAAGCCCACATTCAACCTCAACCCCACATTTGCATATTACCCTATCTTTATTACAGTGTGTATTTTTGGTGACACTATTTAAATGCTCTTTTTTAACATGCTACATTGGGTATTTTTGTATTCTCATCTCATTAGCTTCACCGCTTATCCTCAGTCGGGTCGCGGGGGTGCTGGAGCCCATTCCGGCAATCATCGGGCAGAGAGCAGGGGACACCCTGAACTGGTTGCCAGCCAATCACAGGGCACACAGGGGCAGACAACTCGCTCGCTCATTCACAGCTAGGGACAGTTTGGACCGGCCAATCCACCTGAAATGCATGTCTTTGGAATGTGGGAGGAAACCAGAGCTCCCGGAGGAAACCCACGCAAGCACGGGGAGAACATACAAATTCCGCACAGTAAGTCCGGTAGCTGGATTTGAACCCACACAGGAGGTTCCCAAGACCTTAGAACTGTACCACACACGCGCTAACCACTGCGCCGCCGTGCTGCCCTATTTTTGTATTCTATACCTGTTATTTTATTTTCTAACACACGGATACTGCTGGAAGTGTGAATATCCATACGGGGATGAATAAAGTATCTATCCATCTATCTATCTTCTACATAGTCTGTCCTGTTGTGCGTAAACAGGTGCCACGTTTTTGTAAGGTTTATTATCACTGAAAAAGAAGGATTAGCAGTCATTGATAAAGAGAGCGATTGTCAGGTATGAGATTGAGAGACTATTAGTGATAGGTAGGCACTTGTGGCGTAAACTGAATTTTTCTACGTATAACAAACAAGATTTATGAAAAAAATAAAATATAAAAAAAAAAAAAAACTTGCATATGTTGGGAATGTAATACAACCTCTGTACCAGGAAAGTTCCAATGAAGGTCAATCAAGTTTTAGCAGTTTGGTCACTTTGAGTACACAATGTCCCTTTAAGGGCTGGGAAAATTCTATACTTTATTGTGAATAAAAGAAAACATGTAACTAAAAGAAAAAAGCATGGTGCCAGTGGCTGTATACCGTAAATTCCGGACTATAGAGCGCACCTTATTATAAGCCGCACCCACCACATTTTAAGAGGAAAACCGATTTTGTACTTTCACAAGCCGCACCTGTATAGAAGCCGCATGCGCCCACTTTTAAAAAATGTAACACAAACACAAAATTAACCCAAACCGAACTAAGTCCCGCGATTGAAACTGAATGTCCTTCATAAAAGTACACAGCAGTCCAAAAATCACAGCTGGCAAAATGAACGGAAAATGATACAGGTACTTAAGGTTTGATGCAGACCTGCAGAGTCCGGGTCCCGTTGAAAGTAATCCAAGGAAAAAAAACGGTATATTTCCAAAGGTAAGGGTGGGAAGAATATATATCCACTATTGCCTGCCGCGTCCACAAACACTCACCTTTACGGGCCCCTACTTCCCGTCAGCCCGCATTTGTTTCGCCCCTTATCATTTCAGAATAAGTGTCTGAAATAAAGACATTACAAAAATATACAGTTGCAAATACATATTGTACATGATTACATCTATCTACAAAGAAAGACGGTACACCGAGAGAGTTTTTAAAGCTTAAATAATAATAACTTTCATCCCAAACGGTGCCTGTGACAGGTCCTCATCTTCCTCCTTAGAACTGAAGCCATCGAAAAGAAACTTTGTTATATAGATGTCGTCCCACGCTCCCTTATTCCAAAACATGCTAGCAATACGCTCGCAACACAGTAAACGGGTCTGGTAAAAAAACATACCGTACTTGTAAAAATCACGGTAAACCGTCCACATCTTACTCCTCAGAACTGAAGCTGTCAAAGTCGTCTTCCTCAGTGTCGGACAGAAACTTCGTCATATAGACGTCGTCCCACGCTCCCTTATTCCAAAACACGCTGGCAACACGCTCGCTCCTTCTTTATCAGACTGCTCGATTGCTTTTAGCTTGAAAGCTACGTCATGTGTCTTTCTTTTTGCATTTTGCATGATGAGGGTATGTTTACCCTAATTAAATTTACTGTATGCACAAGCCAAGAAGTTCCAGTCTTCCTCCGCGCATATATTCCACCGGTCTAAATCTTACCTTTTGTACTCGAGCGCCAGTGGCGGCCGTTGGAAAAATTACATAAATTGGCCGCATCACTGAATAAGCCGCAGGGTTGAAGTAGCGGCTTATAATCCGGAATTTACGGTATGTTTTTTTGTGTTCTGTTCAGTGCATGTTTAGTTATATGAACTTGTATAATTATCAAAAGTAATAGGTGAATACATACACCCAAATTTCTAGGACTAAATTCCTGGTTTTATTGAAGAAATTGACTTTTCATATAGCCCAGAATGAATTAATGAGTTCACTGTTCTTTCTAATGGGTAAACTAAATTCCAGGGTCCATACACCTCCTTCAGAGCCAAATTCAAGCACTCTTGAAGGACTTTCAAAAGGCTGGAGGAATGCACCAAAATAACACCAGAGCTGTGTGAGTGACTAGTCGCTGCAGATGTGCAAAAGCATTTCACAACGAAGTAATTGCTGACTTCAGTATGTCACGAGGCGTGGTGTCGTGGAAGGGAAGACCGGACCAGAAAAAGGCAGGAGGCATGAAGGGAGAACTCAAATGCGTTGACGATCCATAAGATTTATTTTACAAAATAAAAGTCGCCCAATACTCCGGGGCAAAACAGAACAACACAGAGTTCCTCCGGCACGAACTCAACAGGACAAGGCATAACAGACTAAAACAGGACAAGGCATAACAGACCGGGATTGTGAAGAATGAGTAGTAATGAACCCGCAACCGCAGAGCCCACCATGCAGCCTTAAATACAGACCCACCATTAGTGGAACTGCTTTCAGCTGTTGCCCAGGGGGCGGGGCAGACTGGTCACCAAGGCGACCGTGACAGAGCCCCCCTCTTAAGGGACAGCTCCCGAGGTCCCAAAAAAGAAAAAATTACAACCTCATGCCCCGGAATGGTTCGACGCTCACGATTGGGGCAACCCCGCTCCCTCCTCCGAACACGCAGGAACGGGGAGAGGCAGGCGCCATCTGCGTCGGGCGGATCGGAATCGGCGCTCGGCAGGGGGGGGTCCGGCGGGCAAGCTGGACAGGGGATAACAGATAGGCAGAACCGACGAGAACAGGACAGGCAAAATCAGGGCAGAATCAGAACAGGTAAACAGGACAGGCCTCTACAGAAGAGTCGCGCTCAGGTCAGCCCAAAGCAGAAGAGTCGCACTCAGGGGGTTCAGATGCAGAAGAGTCGGACTCAGGGGGTTCAGGTGCATAAGAGTCAGACTCAGGGGGGGTTCAGGTGCAGAAGAGTCAGACTCAGGGGGGGTTCAGGTGCAGAAGAGTCAGACTCAGGGGGGGATCAGGTGCAGAAGAGTCAGACTCAGGGGGGGATCAGGTGCAGAAGAGTCAGACTCAGGGGGGGATCAGGTGCAGAAGAGTCAGACTCAGGGGGGGATCAGGTGCAGAAGAGTCAGACTCAGGGGGGGGATCAGGTGCAGAAGAGTCAGACTCAGGGGGGGGATCAGATTCAGAAGAGTCAGACTCAGGGCGGGGATCAGATTCAGAAGAGTCAGACTCAGGGGGGGGATCAGATTCAGAACAGACAAGACAGGACAGGAAAGACTGAACAAAATCAGTACAGGGAGACTCAAGGCAGGCATAGGAGTCGAACAGGCAGGCATGGGAGTCGAACAGGCAGGCATGGGAGTCGAACAGGCAGGCATGGGAGTCGAACAGGCAGGCATGGGAGTCGAACAGGCAGGCATGGGAGTCGAACAGGCAGGCTTGGGAGTCGAACAGGCAGGCTTGGGAGTCGAACAGGCAGGCTTGGGAGTCGAACAGGCAGGCTTGGGAGTCGAACAGGCAGGCTTGGGAGTCGAACAGGCAGGCTTGGGAGTCGAACAGGCAGGCTTGGGAGTCGAACAGGCAGGCTTGGGAGTCGAACAGGCAGGCTTGGGAGTCGAACAGGCAGGCTTGGGAGTCGAACAGGCAGGCTTGGGAGTCGGAGTCGGCCCGACGGGCAGCGGAGTCGGAGTTGACCCGACGGGCAGCGGAGTCGGAGTCGGACTTGCACGCAGGGGAGAGGGAATAGCAGGCAATCGGCACGGGAGTCGGGCAGGCAGGCGTCAATTCTTCCTGGGACCCCATTCGAGGCACAGCAAGGGCCACGACGGGCGGGGCCGTGGTTCGAACGGGCAGGGAAGGCCAACTCAGTAGGCGCCTGCCAAACTGCGCACTCCAGCTCTCCCCAACTCGCGCTGGGATCGTTCGCTGAGTTCAATTGTTGGCGGGTTCATTCTGTCACGAGGCGTGGTGTCATGGAAGGGAAGACCGGACCAGAAAAAGGCAGGAGGCATGAAGGGAGAACTCAAATGCGTTGACGATCCATAAGATTTATTTTACAAAATAAAAGTCGCCCAATACTCCGGGGCAAAACAGAACAACACAGAGTTCCTCCGGCACGAACTCAACAGGACAAGGCATAACAGACTAAAACAGGACAAGGCATAACAGACTAAAACAGGACAAGGCATAACAGACTAAAACAGGACAAGGCATAACAGACCGGGATTGTGAAGAATGAGTAGTAATGAACCCGCAACCGCAGAGCCCACCATGCAGCCTTAAATACAGACCCACCATTAGTGGAACTGCTTTCAGCTGTTGCCCAGGGGGCGGGGCAGACTGGTCACCAAGGCGACCGTGACACAGTAACCTTAAGAATTTATTTTGCATGCCGAAATCATTGTGCTCTCTAAATTTGATAGGAGCTTTTTCTGAAAGATTTTATTTGTGAAATACCTTCAGTCAATTTAGTGGGGAAAAAAGTGTAGTACCATGATGTAGACACAATATGTCATTTAACTGTGGAACAGTGAAGACTTCTATTTCAAAATGATTCTTTTTTTTTTTAATTATGTTAGTTGCAAGACTAGAGATATAACATTTTGTTTATAGACAATTATACAAAAAGTAACAAGTATAGACATACATCCTTATGTTTGGGACGCTGGTTAGATACGTATTTTATTGAAAAAAGTGGACTTTTCATTTAGGCCAGAAGTGATTGTTGATTTTTACTTTAGGAAAAAGAAATTCAGATCTAGACCAACTTGCCACGAATTCGGCCAAAAAATTAACAGAACATTCTTGCGGTTTTGCAGTAAGACGCTATTATCTTGAAACAAATTGCAGAAATTCCTGGTGAGATGCAGTGGAGCAGGTTCGGGCGGATCCAAGCGTGCAGGAGTTATGCCGAAATATGCACCCCTGCCGAAATTTGTACTCCATAGGGGGGGCGCGCACACGTCACTCCCGCTCCCGTAACCACTTTTACCGCTTTTATCTCACTTTTATATCACTTTTCAGGAATGTGATGGCGAACATATAACCAAAACCACTTGGTCTTGCATTTGTTGGGAATTTAACACAACTTAAACCATTCCGTCTTGTATTTGTTGTGAATGTTATAGAACAGTAATGCAAACCGTATATAAATCACTTTTGAGCAGGTAACATGTTTATTTTGTTTTTCTTTTCAATATTTGATACAATAAGAAACAAAACATTTATTTTGTTATCATTGAAATAATATTATTCAGTATTGGTTCTAGGGTTGGTTTTCGGTTTAATTTGGAAACTTTTTATTTGAGATATTCCAATATATTTGTGAGTGTGACCCAAAAAGATACGTACACATATTTTATTTGATAAAAAAATCTATTTTTTAACGAATGTCTTTTCTGTTGCAGGACGTGAAAGGTGAACCTATGGATGATTATTTGCAGCTATAGTTGCCCTGAAAAAAGTCTTGGACAAATCAGCAGAAGATATTCTCCCCGAAGACCCATTTTGCGACAAAATCATACCAGATTCAGTTTCGAAAGCGTTTCCATTGTTGCAACTTTCCATCAAAATCGGCATATGTTAGTTGGATTAAGAAGTTCAGAGAGCATGGAACTGTAGTGGACCTAGTGTTCTAAAGCCACAGGGGGGAACTTATACAGGCAGAGTGCAAGGACAGAATAAAACATTGTGCTTGAAAATGATGAAAACTTTCTTGAGAAGGTTTGGTTTGGGTCACCCTGTATAATTGATTTGGATCAGTTTTGATATGCAATAATAATAATTTTGAATTAATTGCATAGTCAATTACCCGCGATGTATGCTGATGGAGATCTTTCTATTCTGTGATGAAGGACGCGACTCCATTCTTGGATGCAAGCAAACAGCAGCGTTCTCGTTCATTTCTTTTTCAATAATCTTAAAAATGTTCTCGCCTGTCGATGCCGTGTAGCCAGTTAGTTCCGGGTAGCTAAACGTGAGCCACGTTTCTGTAAAACACAGCAACTGCACTCCCTGTGCGCTTTGTTTTGCTGGAGCCCATCCCAGCCATCTCCGGGCAGTGGGCAGGGGACACCCTGAACTGGTTGCCAGCCAATCACAGGGCACACAGGGACCGTCGTTCACTCATTCACAACTAGGGACAATTCACCTGACATGCATGTTTTTGGAATGTCGGAGGAAACCAGAGTGCCTGGAGGAAACCCACGCAAGCACGGGGAGAACATACAAACTCCGCACAGGAAGTCTGGAGCTGGATTTGAACCCACGACAGGTTCCCATGACATGAACTGTGCCGCACAAGCGCTAACCACTGCGCCGCTGTGCTGTGACAATGTTAGGCACAGGATGATCTGTTTATTCAAGTAAAATACAAAATACAATTATTGACGTGTTACGTCTCGTTTTACGATGAGAAGAAATCAAATACGTTCGTCTCCCGATTTGACAGTTCATTTCAGCATAATACGCTTTATGGTAGAGTGCATAACAGATTTGAGTAGAAAAGGGCAAAATAAACACGTTACACGCTCAAAAGTGATTTATATGCGGTGTGCATTACCGTTCGATTGCATTCATAACAAATACAAGGCAGAATGGTTAAAGTTGTATTACATTCCCAACATATGCAAGACGAAGTCTTTTTTTGTCATATGTTCGCCATTACATTACCGAAAAGTGATATAAAAGTGAGATAAAAAGCGGTAAAACTGGTTATAGTAGCGGGAGTGACGTGTGCGTGCTCCCGCTACGGGATGCAAATTTCGGCAAGGGTGCATTTCTCGAGCGAAAAGACCACGCTCTCTCCAGCGTGTGTGAGCCAGTGTGCGCGCGCGCGCGTGTGCCTGTGTACGTGCGCGTGCCTTCCGCATTGATGCTGTCATTTCAAGTTTTGATATTTTCTGCATTGATTGAAGATATCATTGATGACCTTATTACTTGTTTTTTGATAGTAGTTTATAGTTGCTGAAGAATGGTTAAATTCTGGTTCATTCTTGTGGTAAAAAGTAGAAGTCAGAATAGCTACAGGCCTTTCCACATGTTGTTCACATTCACTTTTTAGTTAATTGATGAACAAGAATAAAGGAAGATAAATGGGTCAGTTATACCAGTGTGCCGCTGGAATGTAGAGACTTTGAGAAAAAGAAGAGGTTTGTTACCTGATTCTGTGGTTCAGAAAGGTTGGCAGCGAGCAAGCTCACAAGAAGCTGGAAAATTAGTTTGAATGACGAAGGACGTTTTTAATGATCACAAGTTGCTTTCCAAGTCCAGTGCCAACGTGGACGAGTAGTGTTTTCGAATTTGGGTTCTGGTCCATCTTATATCCTTTCGGTTTGCGTATTCAACCAACACCCAACATCGGCTCCGCCTTTTTCGGCGTTGTTGGTGACCAGAATTGACGCAATCGACTCGTAGGAAATAAAAAAAAAAGTAACCATTTCCATTTTCTGCGACACTTAACCTTACGAGTAGTAAAAGAAAAATGAAGCCCCATAGAGCAGTGATTTTCAACCACTGTACCGGGAGACCGTCACGTGTGTCGTGAGAAATTATCCGATGTCACTTTATCCATCCATCCATCCATTATCTGCACCGCTTATCCTCAGTAGGGTCGCGGGGAATATCACTTTAAAATTTTATAAAACATTTCTGAATCATTTTCAGGAAATATTATGTCCTTGTCAAGTCTCTGTGCTGTAAAAACTGGGCGTATAATAAATTATATTGTAATTAAAACATATTGTTCGGTGTCATTTGATAACATTTTTTTTCCAATGTAAAAAACTTGCCCTGGCTCTAAAAAGGTTGAAAACACTGCCATAGAGCAGTGAAGCCCATGCACGCACACGCGCACACGTCAAGGCCTCATGATGTATTACCTCGACTACGCAACTATGTGGGCATCAAAATATCTAACATGCTTCTGTAAAATACGCCCTGAACAACCAAAAAAACTTTTGAAGAACGTTTTAAGAGTGTATCATGAATTATTTTGTGTTACCTTGTGCATATGCAACAGGTGAAAATGGAGGTAAAATAAAGTGCCAATTCATTTTTATTTAAAAATAATATTTTCTTCCAAAGGTTTTGGACCCAAGCGGTTTCTTTCTTAGCAGAAAATTTCACCTGCTTTAAAAAAAACACTAGGCCAGCACAGCAGTGCACTGGTTAGCGCGTGTGCAGCACAGTTCTGATGTCATGAGATCGAACCTTCCTGTGTGGAGTTTGCATGTTCCCCCGTGCTTGCGTGGGTTTCCTTCGGGCACTCTGGTTCCCTCCCACATTCCAAAAACATGCATTTCAGGTTAATCGCAGTGTTTGAAATAATGTCTGCCTGGACGCCCGGGGCGTACAACTTACAAAACGTCTTTTTCAAGGAAAAAAAAAAATATATATATATATATTTTTTTTTTTCAAATCAAACGTTTGCTTCTTCTGCTTTCGAAATCTTCGTTCTGTTAGGAAATTTCGGTTCGTTTAGCAATTTGCATACTCGGCAGTCGATCAGAAGCCCCCGTCAAATAACGTTGTGCTTCCGGACTTTCCCGAGCGATATAAGGTCGTGCATTTACATATCATTTTCCAAAGCAGACGCACTGAGAACACAAGAAAAAAGGATAAGTGGTTAGTAATCAAGCCAAAACCTCAGCCCCAGAAGAAATATTCAAAAGAAGCCAACAAAATTTATGACTCTACTCAGAGTTAAAGCATCGTGGAAAGAGGAGTTTACGTGGCTTGTAGCATTCATTGCATGAATGAAGATGAGTAAATACAGGTATATAATGATGACAGATGGAAAACAGGGATGTCATATACATGCAATGAATGTTATAAGTAGACGTATAATAAACTTAATTTTAAAGTGTTGTTCTGTTATATATTCTGATTATCAATCCTTAATACTTTGCAAGAATGTTTTTTGTTTATTTTTTGCAATTAGTCATCTTATTGTATTTCAAGTTGGGAAAAATGGGGCAGGCAACTTTATGGCCTGTTGTCCGGTAACTTTTTGTCACGAGTTTCAGACACTGATAATCGGCCGGTTCAAACTGTCCGTAGGTGTGAATGGGCAAGTCAAGTCATGTTTATTTGTAAAGCCCTTAATCACTAAGAGTCTGAAAAGGGCTGCAAAGACCACAGATTAGTGCAAACCACAGACTATTATTACTCAATCAAGTGAGTTGTCTGTCTCTGTGTGCCCTGCGACTGGCTGGCAACCAGTTCAGGGTGTCCCCTGCCCACTGCCCGAAGATAGCTGGGATGGGCTCCAGCACCCCCGGAACAATACTGAGGATAAGCGGTGAAGATAATGGATGGAGTCAATGGTGCAGAGACGTGTGAATTAGAAGTGCATATTTCCGCGATTCCAAGTACTAAAGGGGACTTTAAACTCTGGGGGCTTTTCTTTGCTGTTTTTATTTCTAACCAAGCGCAAACCTAGTGAGTCGTTTTATCAGTCACGTGGTGCACCCGTTTCGCAGGCCTTCAGGTATCACCGCTTAAGTCGTCAACACACACCTCGACTCATATAAAATACTCGGCACGTTTCATGGATTCGAGTCAAAAAATGTTCTTATAGAAAACAAAAAAAATGCAACGTGCTGCCACCTGCTGACCTGGGGGAAAATTACCTGTACTCTGCTGATCAATGACAGCCGATGCAGAACTTTTTTTGGGTAAAAATGTAATATTTTAATTTAACGTTTTATAATGTGACATACTTTTAAAATATGTTCCTCAAATACAACCAAAACAAGAAAAAATGTCTAACACACAAGAAAGGTCTTGGCTCGGATACTCTTTTTATTTTCCCAATTTGTTTTTAGTTTTTTGTTAACATGTCGTAATGTATAAATGAATAATGAGCATGCAACAGTCTTAACTAGCTTACTTAAATAAGAAATAAAAAATACAGCACAATTGTTTACAAAAAAACAACAAAAACGTTCTCCTGAGAACAACACAAAAAAGAGCAGCCACTAGGTCCTTCGAGAAATAGGAAGTTTCTCATAAAGTTTAAGAATATGTCCGCTTTGAAAGTCTCATGCGAGTTACCATGGTAACATCTTCCCTGTGTTTTAATTGGCTATTAAAAACTCAATTAAAAGTGTCTAACTATAAACATAACTACAAACCAATAAATAGTCGTGAGACAAGTGGCATTGTGGGCACTGTAGTTAACCCTTCCAGTGAGCTTAGCACACATCACTAACCCCACCCACTTTTTTGTGCTTTCTGTTTCAAGTTAAAAAAAGCCTCTTTTTTATAAAAATGCATTCCTGTTGGTGCTTGTCAATGGGTACATTTACATGCAGACAATAGTACGATTGGAAAATAATTAAAATACAAAAAAATAAATAAATACATTTTGGAACATTATTTAAATGCCTTTTATTCTACATGTTATATTGGGTATTTTTGTATTCTATATATCTAATTTTATTTGATCTTTTAACATGAGGATACTGCTGGAAATGTACATTTCTCTACGAGGATGAATAAAGTATCTATCTATCTATCTATCTAAATTCCAAGCATTGCCGATATTCAGATAATAACACGACGAAAGTCTTAGTACGATTGTTTTCCAAAAGCAATGGTTGGGTTCTTCTCTTCCTTCTTTTTATTTTCTGATTACTTGTGCATACGCATTTGAGTCATCAGATTGCTCTTTTCCCTCATTAGGTATATGTTAATACCCCAAAGCCTGTGGAACTGTTCAGGGTGTCCCCTGCCCAATGCTCAAAGATGGCTGGAAACTAATGAGGATTAGCAGTGCAGAAAATGGATGGATGGGTGTTCCACTTTATTTTCTGCCCTCAGAGCGGAGAAAATGTCACACCAGAACATATAATGCAAAGACTAAAGACATTCTCGTCGTCAACAGACCCTTTTGAGGACTACGAGCCAACTGACCCTTTGACCAGAACAGACTGCTCATTACTTATAGGACTGGTTGATATCCAATCCTTTAAGGCGTAAAATCGGGAACAGGTTGCCAATTGATCATTAGAGCGGCATCTGAAGCTATGATCGCCATCCATCCCTTTTTAAGACTGGTCTCCAACCAACCCTTAGAACAGGCATGGCGAACTGGTCAACAATCGACCCTTTGATTGGCACAAGGATGACTAGTTGACAACTGACCCTTTGAGCGGCATGTAAGGTAAGTCGTTTGCGTACTGGTCACTCACCGATCCTTTCATTGGCATCGCCAACCAACCCTTTGAGGAAAACAATAGTCGCCAATTGACCCATGGAATGGCATGTGAAGTATTAGTCGCCAACCGACTCTTTGAGTAGAACGTGAAGGAATCACTCGCTCCCATTTCGTCCTAGGAATTGGATTACTCGTAAACGCCACGTGTATGGGGCTATTTGTTTGGCACTTCTCCGGCGCCGTCACGAATGGCAGCCACTCCAGCAGCTCCCGTGTTATTTTCGATTGTTCTCAGTTATTTTCGATTGTTCTCAGCTTAGGGATGCTGCTGGAAAAGTGAATTTCCCTTCGGGGATGAATAAAGTATCTATCTATCTATCTATCTATCTATCTATCTAAACAATTAGTTTGGATTGCTCCAGAAATATAATATTCCCTTTCCAATCGGATTATTGCCAGCATGTAGACGAAGAGAGAAAAAAATTCATTTTTTAACAACCACAGCACCGTTCCAAATAACCAAAAGGATCTGATGTTCTCCAGTACTTTGTGTGTTAGCGTTTCCGATTTTCAGAAATGGCCAGCATCTTATGTGCAGCATAGAATGACGTCATGAGGCGACAACTCTCTCAGATTGGTCTGTAGCATCGAACTGCGGCGTTAAGTCGGTTCTACTCCGCATTCACTTTCCTCTGGGATGTCTTGCAGATCTGTAAGGACAGATATCACAGAACACAGTCAATGTCAAACCTTTTTTTATGTGGACATCATTAGTGCATTTGATAGAGACTTTTTTTGGAGTCATGCTTATAAAGTGTGGCAACAAGTTGTAGGACATCTTGATTGTGTCCTCTCTACCTCTTCAAAATGTGCAAGAGGCATTGGTGACACACAATAATTAGTCACATGACGCCACACAATAATCAATAAGCTCACACGACTTGTTCGAAAGTTCCTGAGCATTTATGTTTCTCGTTAGAATATATATATATTATTTTTTTAAATTGAAGTAGTAGTACAACTTGGGCAGCACGGGGTGCGCAGTGGTTAGCGCGTGTGCGGCACAGTTCCGAGGTCGCGAGATCGAACCTCCTGTGTGGAGTTTGCATGTTCTCCCCGTGCTTGCGTGGGTTTCCCCGCACATTCCAAAAACATGTAGGTCAGGATAATTGGCCGGTCTGAATCGCGAATGAGCGAGCGGATTGTCTGTCCCTGTGTGCCCTGCGACTGGCCGGCAACCAGTTCAGGGTGGCCCTGCCCACTGCCGAAGATAGCTGGGATGGGCTCAGGCACCCCCGCAACCCTACTGAGGATAAGCGGTGCAGACAACTCCACTGTACTTCCTCATAATGTGCGTAAGCACTGGAGAGCTCGGCCAAGATTCAAAGCATTCATGTTCCTCAGTAGAATAGACTTTGATATTTTATACAAGGAATAGCACGACTTGGGCGTCTCTTCCCTCTACTTTTTCATACTATGCGAGAGGCACTGGAGAGCTTGGGCAAGATAATATTCAAAGCATTTCTATTTACTGTAGCTGTACACAATTAGACACACTAACATTATTTTTTTGTTTACTTTTTCTGTAGATATAGCATATAGAAGTTGGGGAAAAAAATTGGTATTGGGAGTACCCCTAGTTTTATCTTTTGTACGTGGTGGCCACTGACCTCGGGGGCTGTCAGAGCGAGGAGAAATCTTCACCACTTTGTGGTCTTCTTCGTCCTCGCTGGCTTCCTGAAGACCGTCTAATTGGTCGAGCGGATCATGAGTGGCCAATGGAGCCAGGGGGTGAAGCTCCAGCTCGCGACTGCCCCGCCTCCTCCTGCCCTGCTGGAAGTAGGTGTCGTGTTAGCCAAATACATTTGTTTTGGTGATTCTGGACTGGATATGCTAGTGTGCACAGATAGACACTAGGTGGTGCAGGAGGTACTGCCCCTCACGACTCTCTCCAAAGTGTCCTATTGGAAAGTTGTTTTTTCATCTGCTTCCAAAAACTGTCAGATGCTGGGTGTGCACAAATACATACTGGGTGGTGCTGAGTGTAGTCAAGTCATTTTTATTTGTATAGCCCTTAATCACATAGAGTCTCAAAGGGCTGCACAGGTTATTGCACAGACTATTATTTCTGACTATTATTACACCATCCATTGATCTGAAAACCAACATGAGGGCAAGGAAAAACTCAAAAACCTCAACATGAGGAAAATGAAGAAGTGTACTGTACCTCTCCCCAAAAAGTGCCCTAATGAAGTACTGCCAACTGATTGGCCGCCACCCACCACTTACCGTATCTCCCTTAATCACTTCGCCCAGGTCTCCACCGTTGCTCCGCCTTCTGCCGGCTGGCCCCACCTCCTGCTTGGCTCCCGTTTGCTCCTCCAGGGCCCGTAGTCGCTTGACTTCATCCTGCAGGAGCTCCACTTGGCGCCTTAATAGCCCCACCTCTCCATTGACACCGTCCAATCCTGTGTCCCGAGACACCGAGCGGCTTAGGCGGGGTCCGGAGGAGGGGGAAGGTGCTGGGCTGGTTTTGACGAACAGCTCCACCGCCGAATCCTGACGAATGACGGCAGCCTGAAGGGTGTGGAGCTGCACGCTGATGCCGGCCAGGCGCTCGCACACTTCCTGTGAATTGGAAATGGTTAGCATAAACGTCGCTGCGCGTTAGCTTCTGCACGTTAGCTTCTGCGCGTTAGCTTCTGCGCGCTAACTCAGCACTCACCTCCTTCAACGTGGCCTCCTGCGGCTGGTTTCCGTTGGGGTCCTGTGAAAACAACAGAGACGTTATTCTCATCAAACTTTCAATGGTAGGCGTCACAAACGTGGGGCCTTGGCCCACAAAATGATAGTTTGGGGCCCTCACCATAATACAAAAGCTTAACATTTGATATGGATGGTAGTCCATGCTGGGTAGCACGGCGGCGCAGTGGTTAGCGCGTGTGCGGCACAGTTCTGAGGTCATGAGATCGAACCTCCTGTGTGGAGTTTGCATGTTCTCCCCGTGCTTGCGTGGGTTTCCTCCGGGCACTCCGGTTTCCTCCCACATTCCAAAAACATGCATGTCAGGTTAATTGGCCGGTCCAAATTGTCCCTAGGTGTGAATGAGCGAGTGAGTTGTCTGTCCTTGTGTGCCCTGTGACTGGCTGGCAACCAGTTCAGGGTGTCCCCTGCCCACAGACAGCTGGGATGGGCTCCAGCACCCCCGCGACCCTACTGAGGATAAGTGGTGCAGAAAATGGATGGATGGAGGGTAGTCCATGCTAATTAGTTAGCCAGGGTTCAAAATTCCTGCGCTAATCTTTGAGATCTGCAATAGGAACACTAGCTACTTCTTGGTTTGACCGATGACAGTGCGTACACATCACAGGTTATGAATTCCAAAGATTAGCTAATTCAATCCATTTTTTGCTATAATCATAAAATATTTGATTTAATTTGGAATTTGAAACGAGGAGGTAGCGAGGGTAGGAAGAAGATGATCCCCGCTGTTTAACTGAACCTAAAAGGACAATGGATGCACCTTGCACGTAACTTTGGGCAAGGGACGAGATTGTCACTGCTGTAGAACTGAAGCTTAAAGGGCAGCGGATGCTCTGTGCATGTAACTATCAAGGAGAGGGACGAAACTTTCACCGCTATTGAACTGGAGCTTAAAGGACTGTGAATGCACCCTGCATGTAACTTAGTGTCAACTGACCTTTGAGGAATTGATCTCCAGTGGAGAATGGATCGGTCCACGTTCGCCGTCTGAGGTAAGCACAACAGGAGGAGGATGATGACAAAGAAGCGCTTACCTTCATATAACAGTAATCCATTTTTTTTTCACGGAGGTTACGTTTCAAAAATAACCCACAGCAGTCGAAACAAGCGATAGAGATAAACGAACGGGGACCCGATTTAGGCAATAATGTCAATTTTGGCCCAAAAAAGTGAGCACTTTTGTTGTTAGTGTGACGCCATATTATCATTACATTTTTGCCAGTTTTGTTTGACAGGGCGCAAAAACAAACCAATTAGAAATTCATTATGAACGTTTCAAAACTATCGTTTATACTTCAGATTATATCTTGGTGCCATCATGTGGACGTTATTAGAAAAATACAAATGTGGTGTAAAACTGCTTTTAGTCCAACTTTAGTAAGCATACTATTCTGCCTTTTAGTGCTTTTGTTGGTCCAGAGTGTTTTGTTGACATAAAAAATAAATAGAAAAAGATTTGCACGTAGCAATGTAGATTCGTCAAGCTGTTTCTGTACAACTTAGACCGCAATATTATTGACGCACAGGCAGAAAAATGCAGAAATGGGGTGGGGTAACCTTTTAGCCCAGGGGTGGCCAACCCAGTCCTGAAGAGCCGCATGTCTTGGATGTTTTTGGAGTTTATAATAATAATAATAATAATTTCCTTTGTATTGTCATTCTTTGTAACAATGTACACAGAACGAAATGTCGATGCACCTGACCCGTTGTAGCGAGTCGATGCAGCCGCAGCCAACAGAGGGCGCCGCTATTATCTGCTCAATTACAGGTAAGTCCAATCACCTGGTTCATTTTCAAGCTTCCCCATAGCTTGCAAACAAGCTTGAAATTTGCATCCCCTGAGCTGGGGAAGAGAAACTTCCAAAACATACAAGACATGCGGCTCTTGAGGACCGGGTCGGCCACCCCTTGTTTAGCCAATCAGAATGCAGAACTCAATGCACTATGAAAATCAACAAAGTACCGAAACCACGGAAAGTAACCCACGACACTACGAGGAATTACTTTACAGAGACCCCAGCTACCTCAATGCTTCGGTTATCGCTGGTTCACTGCTTCGCGGAATTTGAATTGAATTGTCTTGATTGTCATTGATATCAAAGTATCGTGCATTTTGTTTTTAACAGAAAGCACACAGCAAATGCTATAACGGAGGCAGGTTACGAAGGGCGTTACATATTCGTTGGGCGTGATTGTGTGCGCAACAGTGAGTAAGGACGTCATCTCGAGGTAACTTTGACCCTTGGTGGCTTTTACGAATGTGCGAAGCTACTTTGTAAATTTTCACTTTTTGCAGGGGGTTCTGGTCCCTAATTACAGTGATAACCAAGAGATTATTGAAGGGGTCGGGAACCCTTTTGAGCCATAAAAGCAAATATATTAATTTTATTTTGGGAAAGAGCCACACCATATATTAGGAGACCAATTTACTAAATTGCAAAACCCGCGTCCCAGACAAAAGCTTAGTCTTCAGCACATTTATTTTTGATGATTTGATAAAAATTATGAAGAGAATAATGCCAGAGCCCGTATCCCAAAATCAACAAACATACCACTTTAAACTTGTCTCTTTCTTGCAATGACTCAAGATCGCTTAAACTCGTTTTGACCCTTTTTTTCATACATATTGGTTTCAAAACCAGATGCAAGCAGTTATTTTGTAAAAACGTCACAACATTCTGCAAACAGGGAGCCTGATGTGCTTACCTTTGGCGCAGACGGCGTAGGCCGAGAGATGGGATCGAGTGCTTGCACTTTTTGCATAGCTCCACCCATCCCTCCCACTCACCCAATCAAATAACTAAGTTCTCTTCCGGTGTTTTGGCGTATTTACAGTTTTTTCTGTAGATTCATAATAAGGTATCTGAACACTGAACACAGATTATGGAGTGAGCTTTTATATAAAGGATTCTTTAGCGTTGTACAGCCAAAACGAGTTTTTTTTTTTTTTTGTGACATCTTGACTGTAAATTGTAGTGAAAAACGTGTCCAATATATTCTGCGAAGTACTGCTTTGTAAATCAGCTTTAGTTTGGCTTTGGTGTGTCTGGATAGGATTAATGGCTCAAATTTTGAACGAGATGGAGAACATTTGCATGCATTCAAATTAGTCTCTGAGCCACAGTTACTCATAGAAAGAGCCATATATGACTCGCGAGCCATAGGTTCCCGACCCCTGGATTATTGTATTGTGATTTCTGAATTGTGATTGAAGATGGCAGCCACTCACTAGTCAGCTCCTGGTGGCCGTTTGTAACAACCACGGACGCTTTGCTGATGCTGCATCCTGCCAGCAGGTGGCTCACTTTTTCCACTGCGGGTAAAAAAAAAGGAAAATAAGGGATGGTTCTCCTGGATTGGCAGATGAGCTGCAGACTTGTGATGGGAATTCTGGCTTTTTTACTAGAAACTACTTTTTCACCACGTCTCACTAAAATAGCCTCTTTTGGTTTCCAAGCGGCTCTTCACATTGTTTTTGATGCTTTAATCCACATATTACCAATTATCATGTATCATTATGCACAACATGATCAAAATAATGGTAAAAATAATGAGAAAAAAAGACAAAAGTAAAAGCAAAAAATAAGTAAAAGGCTAGGAACAAAAAAAACTATAAAAAGAAATATAAAAAAATAGAAGGAAAAAAGAAAAAAAGCAAGAAAAATAGATGAAAGGCTAGGGAGAAATAAACAAAAGTAAAAAGAAAAGGAAAAGAATGAAAAAAAAAAGAATAGAAAGCAAAAATAATCATTAATTAATACTAAATAATTACCAAATTTCAATGTAATATTATGGACAAATTAATTTAAATTATGATTGTAGTTATTTTTAAATAAGAAACTCTCAGTAAAGTAACTCAGAATCTCTGAAAAAGACACATCAAAAAGTCAAAGAGTATTGACTTTTCAGAGCAAAAACAAAAAAACTATGAAATACAAAAATAAACTTTACATTGCATAGAAAAAAAACACTAATTGTGAAGTGACAGACATCATCCCTGAAAAACACAGGAAACATATAAAAAGATTTACAGATTTGTAAAAGAAAAAAGATCAAATACAAACATTTTTAACATTTTATATACTTAAAAAAATCTAAGTCAACAACATAGAATCAATGGAGAAAATGCATATTGACCAATAACAAGAGATGAATAGCGTTTCGAAGAGAACCGGCTATTGATTGTCGGGGTGCCGGCTCCCGAAGCTTCACTTCCAAGAGCCGTTAGGGTCACCAAGGACACGTCACTAGACGACTGTCTCACCTTCACAGATGGCGCCGGTGAGCAGCGGTCCGGCCGGAGGTGCGCTAGCGGCGTCGGCCCGGAACAACTTGCGGTTGTCGGAGGAGCCGAGGGAGGCTCCGCCTGCTTCAGGAGCCCCGCCCCCAGCTCCGCCTCTTCGCGTGGCTTCCGCTAGTTCGCAAAACAGCGTTACTCTCTCCTGAAGCAACTCTAGAACCTCCCGATCCTTCTGCAAGATGTCGGCTGACCACAAAAATGGCAGGATGAAGATGACGCTCCCACTCTACCAGCATCGAATAGTCGCTGTTTACCTTTCAGTCGTCGTAGCAAGGCTTTGTCTTCCGTTTCAATTAAAGGGAATTCTTCTCTGGATGGACAACTGCGGGCAAATGGGAAAAGAAAGAAAGTCAAGATGCCTGTTTCGAGTGGTTGTCTTGTTTATTACAATTGGATCTTTGACATAAATGGACATGAAATAATACCGTAGAACCCCGGGATAGTGTTTTCTCGCTATGCTGTACTGTACATATGAAATGGTAATGATACTGATGCAAAGGTAGAGATGAAATAAAGAGACTGCTAAGCCAATCAGAATGCCCGATGCAAATCAGTGCCAAATCAACATACGATGATAAATGGCCCGTGTGCCAATACAAGCCCAAAACAGCTAGACGACAGCGCTACCTGAGCGAGGCTTGCCCAATGACGTTCATCCAAGTGCGGCGCTCGTCTTTGGAAGCGGCGTGCAACTCGTACATCTCCGGGGGCGTGCAGTCGCTAATCAGGTACATCCCTCGCTCCTGATTGGCTATATCTCTGACGATGAGCTTGCTCAAGGACACCACCGGAGACTTGTCCTGCTAAGAGCGCAAACAAATACATCACGTGGCGCTAGCCGCAGGCCACGCCCACTCTGCATGCTCGGTGGGGACTCACAAAGGACGCAAAGAAGAATTTTTGGTCCTTTTCCTGGAGAAAGACCAAGATGTCTGACATCAGCAGGACGTGGACATCTAGGTTCAGAACAAGGAATGATTATGTTGGCCGCACCCATACTGACGCCAAATAGGTGTAGCTACCTTTCATCCTAGAACCTTGCACTTTCCACATAAGCGTTCCTTCGTGGAGGAGCTTCCTCCGCTGAAGCTCTCCTCCTCGGAAGATGCCGCCTCCCCGCACCTCGGTTTGGGCCCGGGGGTCAAGCCGGGCCTGGACTTCCTGTAGCCTCCGAGACCGATCCAGCTCCTGGACTTCCTTGTCCACCGAGCTGATCAGCTCCTTGAGGAGTACCAAGGCTCGGCTTACGGCTTGCGCCTCCTCCTCGTTACCTGCCGGCAGGTGAGCATATACATCACGAGGACAGTGCCGCAGCGACTGCCACGTACCTTTGGTGCAGTCCAGGATCCTTTGGACCAGGACAGGATATTTGGTGATCCTTTGCGTGACCAGCAAGATGCACTCCTGGACGCCGAGTCGCCGCAGCAGAGGACCGCGACAAACACGCTGGAAGGAAGCAGGTCAGCCATTGTTATGATAGTTGCTCAAGATAATTTTCAGGCCACCAATGCCGGTAACAACATTTGGTCGTGTCTTCTCTCTGCCTCTTTATAATGTAAGCGCGGCACCAAAAAGACACCATAATCATTTTTCATTTTCTATCTTATAGAAGCACACTTTGGTCATGTCTCCTCCTTTACCTCTTCATAATGTGTGAAAGGCACTGGAGAGCTTTGACATAATCATTCGCAGGGCAGAGCAAGTGAATAGGCTGTCTTAATTGTTTTGTTTTTGAATATTTTGATTTTCTGTAGAAGTAGTAGCACATCTTGGTCCTTTCCCCTCTCTACCTTTTGAAAATGTGCATTACGTAATGGCCATCATCCGTTGCATTGCTGAGGACATTTAAAGGCTGTCGAGGTTATTTTCCTTTTAGAATACATTTTGAATTATCTATAGAATAGAAGTAGCAGCACAACCAGGTCGTGTCTCCTATCTAGCTCTTCATAATAGCGAAGCTGTTGTTATTGTAAAGTAATTACATTACAATTGTAAACATAATAAAAACTAAAATTGGATAATTATGTGTGTGTTCTAATTTTTTTCTCCATATAGAATGCAATTAAAACGATAAAATAGCAGTAGCGGTCTTTACCTTTTATCGTTTAGCGGAAGCCAAAAATAGTTACTGTGCATCTTTTATTTTCATTGTGGTGGCCATTGACGTCTTAGCCAAAGGCAGTGTGCCACTTGCGTTTTGAGCACTTTCCTCATGTTTGGTAGTGAACTATTTTTATAGTGACATCAATAATAATAATAATAATAATAATAATAATTTCCTTGTATTGTCATTCTGTGTAACAATGTACACAGAACGAAATGTCGATTGCACCTGACCCGTTGTAGCGAGCCGATGCAGCCGCAGCCAACAGAGGGCGCCGCCGACCACTTTTTAAGTCTTAGGAATGACTCGGCCGGGGCGCGAACCACCGACCTCCCAGTCTCAAAGCGGGCGCCGACAATAAAGACAATTCTGTGCTAACATAGTAGCTCGACCAGGAACGGCGGTACTGTGATCTGGTGCCATCTTAGTGATTTCTCTTGACATGCACAATGAGGTCGCTCTGCTGCTCGCCAGCAAAAGTCGGGCACGGACACAATTGCCACCTTACCCTGACAAGATGTTGCAGCCTCCTGTCCCGACTGACGACGTCTTTGTAGAGTTTGACGGCTTTGGGGTGACGACTGCAAAACTCCGAGTAAACTTTCTTCATGTCATCGGCACTCGGCCCTGAAAACTGGACGCAGACGGTTAAATGAGTTATGTCCATTACTACTGAGGTGTCCTTACGCTGTGTGGAGTTAGGCAGACTCGCTAAGTGTTACCTGAAGTCATTTGAGGTACTTATTCTGTTGAATTTATTGTGATCCAAAGAACCACGTGTAAAAAGGTCTTAAGGATAAAAAAAACCCTGTTTATTTCATTTGGAATCCATTACGCCGATTGTAATCGACACACATGAGCCAAAGGGACAACAACAATAAGCCAGCTTCTTTGATTGCTTAGTCAGTCAAAACCCTCTGCGTTTCCAGGTATGCTTTCCTTAGTATCGGAGCATAACTATTGTGATGAGATCAATACTTTACTCCTCCACCAATTTCCTAAAACTGCCACATCTCTATGTAAATAGTGCAGCCTCAGCCATTCTCTGAGTTTATACCTTAGTCGTGACTGACAGGCACACTTAAACACCTCTCCCTACCTGGCCTGCAGCTACATCCTGCCTGCCACGTAGAAGAGGGGGAGAAATCTATGTGCCCATGACTACCTGAAGCTAAAAATGATAGAGGCAAACAGAAAACACAGCGCAGTGTAGAGTTTTTTTCCCCAACAACAGAAAACGACAAGGCCAGGTGTAATTAGTGTGGTAAAGTGACCTGCTACACCATTTACACTAAAACATGAAAAAAGCTCACACCCCATAGAGTAGGGGACAGCAACCTTTTCGGTGAGGAGTGCCACTTTCAAATTTCCTTGTAAATCAGTGTGCCACACCAAGATTAATGACTCGCACAACATTTTTTTATATCCAACTGAGCTGTCATTTTACTGTAGTCCAAATATACAACATGGATAGACATTGAAATCGTATAACTGACCTATTCATCTAGCACTATTCTTGTTCATCAATAAACTAAAAAAATGAATGTGAGCAACGCGTGGAAATGCCTGTAGACATCCATGACTTTAACGTTTGACCACAAGAATCAACCATTCTTCATCAACAATGAACTATAATCAAAAAACAAGTGATATGGACAGCTACCATACTATTCACCAATGAAATCTTATAGCAGAAAATATCAAATTTAAACACACACGCACACAAACGCTTTGGGCCAGCCCCTCCTCTTGATGTTCAACACTACTGGCTGACATGGGGATGTGTTTTATTCTTGTTTTGATTGTCTATTTGTTAGGCAAGCCACCAAACAAAAGCTCCGAGCTCGAAAATA
This sequence comes from Urocampus carinirostris, assembly GCF_059441175.1. Classification (NCBI taxonomy): domain Eukaryota; kingdom Metazoa; phylum Chordata; class Actinopteri; order Syngnathiformes; family Syngnathidae; genus Urocampus; species Urocampus carinirostris. The sequence continues at coordinate 44,485,750 of NC_142350.1, read as the reverse complement.
ACGCTTCTTTAATATATTCGCATTAAGTAAAAGATTTTCCGTGCTTTGCTATGCAGTGAGCAATAGCGTTTTTAGCAGTGACAATGGTTTTAGGGTCGGTGTTTGCCGTACCTGGACATAGCGCGTTTTAACGTCTCCGCCTTGTCAGACTCGTCCTTGAATTCATGTTCATGATTCGTTACGTATTAACGTTTAACCCTTGATGTGCGAGGTACAACGCTCTCGAGGCATTATGCACAAACAGCACGGTCATTTTTTGCACTAAGCCCCAGTCATTTTCCCACGCTGGCTGAAAAGAACGATATTTTTTCGCTGGAGGAGCCGTCATGATTCATTCATTTATCGCGCGCCTGTGTTTCGTGGCTCGGTTAAAACACGGATCTCACCTCCTTTCCTTGGTGCCTCGCAGACACACGCTCACAAACAGAGCAGAGGAGTGACGCTACCGTAAACACGGTGCGCTACTGAAAATGTCTAAATTTCAGGTAAATGCACTTTAAAACATTAAATTAAAAAATCATTATTTTGCCGTGCGCTCGCGTGCCACTGCTGGCACGCGTGTCATAGGTTGCCCACCCCTGCCATAGAGCAACAAGCTGCAACCAAAAATGTAAAAATGTCCCTTTTTCTGAACAAAAAGTGCAGTGTTTATCGTAATTCCAAACCACCTCAAAGGGCAGAGGTGATCATGAAATTTCCAAGCAAAAAGTATTGATATCTGATCAATGTCGATCAATAATACCATGCATTTACTTGGATTGTGTTGATACCAAAATTCCCAGTATGGCCGACCCCTACTTCCAGGTAGTATATCGATTAGACAATGAGCTAAATGAGGACCTTTACATTTTGGATCTTACACAGATAGTTAAAGGACGTCTCAGTACGGACAGATCGGCGCTAATCACCAAATTTGTAATTGTACTCTGTTACAGTTACATAAAAAAAGTATCATCCAAATACATGTATATTTAGTTAAAATAAGGATTACTTTGCCGGATTACAATTTTATTTGAAAACATTTTTAGGATGCAAACTACAGTGGACAATAGTGTAGTCTGATAGGCCTAACTTTGAACTCTTTTGATTCTTCTGCTCATTCGCATTGTCTCTCGGCGGTCTCATTCACACACACACGGCACATTTAAGACCTCGCCACCCCTCCACCCATGGAGATGCAGTTGCTGGAATTGAACCGTAGACCTCTGCATCGTAGGGCTGAGCGCTAACCACCCACCACCGTGCCACTTATCAATTCCCCTATTTCTTTTTCAAGGTTACACTGTCAATATATATGTAATGGGTGTCATAATAACTTTTGTTTCGTTGAAATTCCTGCTGAAATATGGTTGTATAGTTTGTGTATTACAGTCCTGCAATGACGAGTCCAACAGCGCCACCTGCCGGTACGGGGTAAGATTTAGTTTAGCCTCTGATTTTATGACCGGAATGCGGATATTGTTGGCAGTCTCCAGCGCGCTGTCGACGGAAAGCCACGATCTTTTGGTGCTCCGCAAAAAGTTTACTAACACCATTAACACCACAACTGACAAATCTTGCAACATACACAGTGCTGTAATTAATGTTGTCAAGCTGTTTGGATTGATTTTCGTTTTGTTTCTGTCGCCATTTGTTAGTTTTTGGGCGTACGTTGAGCTCTCCTGAAATGCTAAATTCCCTCATAGATGTTGAGAACCAGCGGAGGTGTGCACGGTGTGTGTATGTTGTGTCGCTCATTGCAGCAACTGTAATAAAAGCCTCATCATCCAGTCCAGCCTGAATGTGGATCCTTGGTGGGACAGGTACACTCCTGTTACATATACATTTATTCATTTCATTTATATTAAGTCTAGTTTGTCATTTATTAGCATATTTAGGATTGGAATAATCCAAAAGTAATCAAATGACATGACTTTAATGTTGTAGTATTTGGATCACGCTACTGATAACATTTTTCAACAGGTAATTGGCAAATGTATCGGATGACATTTTTAAAGTAACCCTGCCAATCACTCACTCACCTGCTTCAGGAGCAGTTGCCCGATATCGGGGACGACGAAGTTAGCGTCCCCGCCGCCCTGCTTGCGACGCGCCAGCAGCTGTGCCAGGAAGGCGCTGTGGAACTCCAGCAACTGGTCCAAACAGGGGAAGATGGTGTGGACCACACCAGGCTCCAGCATCACCTCCTCCAGCATGCCGCGCCGGTACACACCCTCCATGATGCGCAGCGTCCGCACGTGGTGGAATTCCGTCTGGATCAGCTCTGAGTGAAGATAGACCGTTGCCGAGATAACGCCAAATTCAGGGTGAGGCGCTTAGCCCGGGCTTTACCGTAGATGACGTCTTGCTGCTTGATGAGGTCTTTGTGGAGCGTCTGCAGGAATTTGGGCTCCACCAGGACGCTCCAGCTGTCGGCATGGACGCCGCGGCCCTCCGCTTGCAGCTCGTCCAGCAGGGGGCGCCACCAGCAGTCTCCTGGTAGAAAAAATGAAAAAATGAGCAAAAAGGTAGGAAATGAGAGAACAAATTAAAAAATAAAAAAGGTAAATAAATGAAGAAAAAAAGGAAAAAGAAAAGGAGAAAAGATAAAAAGGGTAAATAATGTAAGAAAAATTGAAAAGGTGCAAAATGAGAGAACAAGGGAAAAAAGAGTAAAATAAAGAGGAAAGAAACAAAAAGGGAAAGAGCTAAGAAGATACAACTAATCAAAGGGAAAACTAGGAGAAAAAGAGAAAAACGTATTAAAAGAGAAAACATAAAAGAAAAAAACAGAAGAAAAAGGGTTAGGATTAAGCTAATATTAGCAATTGTATGTCTGATCATTATTCCTACAGAGAGAAAAAGCGGGTAAATACGAATAAAAAGGAGAAGAGGAGGAAAAGGGCAGAAGCGGAAGATAGTAGAACAAAAGGGAAAAGGGGAAAACGAAAAAAGGAGTAAAACAATTAAAATAAATTTAAAAGAGGGGAAATGAAAAAGGGAGAAAATGAGTAAAAAACAAAGAAAAAAAAGAAAAATTAGAAGAAAAAAAAATAATTTTTTCATGTAAAACGCCAATCTTTTAGTTGTATATTTAGTGAAGTAAATAGAGCAGCTTCCTAAAGCACTTGTTATGCCAATTGATTCCTCTAGATGTCAACATTTACTTAAAGATGCACTGGAAACGGTTGTATTTAAACCAAAAGCACCATCTAGATCAAGGGTTGGCAACCCATGGCTCGAGAGCCGTATATGGCTCTTTTGACGCATCCGTAGCGTTCCAAATCTCACATGCGCAGAGTCGACTCTATTGTGCACATAACTGCACATAGCTGTTATAAACTGGCTGAGCATTTGCTATCTCTAAGGTTCCACACCGTCATCAGTCAGCGACTCCATGGACAAGGTCCTGCTTCGGAAGTTGAGGGACTCGGTGGAGTGGGACAGGATCCTCCTGAGTCCGACCGGGTCCTCGCTCATGCTGGAAGGAGACACAAATTGAAGAATTTCTGGCGAATGATGACAGCGCCGCCGTCTTGGCCAACCGCTCACCCGGCTATGTTGTTGGTGGAGACGCTTTTGGCAAGTGAAAGTCCCGAGCGCACCCGCCGGGAACCCAGCAGGGACTGGCGAAGGCTGTCGGACGGGTAGATGGCCGAACTGGGACGTTCTTTGACGGTCGGCGCTGTAGGAGAGTCAAAAAGAAAAATACATCAGAAAAGAGGGCTACTATCCATTGGTGTGAAGGACGTAGGGCACTCACTTTTTGCCCGTAGCGCCACGCTCTGAAGCGCCGAACTGTTCCTGGCCATGGCCAGCTTCTGTTGCTGTCCAGGGGAGACGGCAGACGTGTGAGTATGGTGGAAGCCGTTTTGATGGACTACCCATTGCCACCAAAAAAACAGCCTGTACGTTATTTTTTTATTTGATTTGATGATTTTTTTTTATTATTCTTTATTACTTAAATTGAGTTTCTTATTTTTAATATATAATTTTTTATTTTATTTTTTAATATAATTTTTGAAAATATTTATTTTCAGTTTTTTATATTTTCAACATATTTGTTTTTATATATGTATATATTTTTTTTTGACGTTTATTTATGTTTCATTTATTCATCTAGTTTTCTTTTAAATTATTTTTGTCGTAGTAAATATATTTTTGACTGTATTTTATTCTACTGTACATATTCAATGAATAAAGAAATAATGATAATAAAAATAATAATAATTAGTTATTGTAGATTTGCGTATTGCAGTGGTTAGCACAATCGCCTAACTGGCAAAAGGTCCTCATTTTGGCCTGGAGAGGAACCGTATGGTTAGGGGATCACACCAACCAACCAACCAGAGAGTTGTTGTTTTTTTTTTTTAAAGGTTCTATTTGACGTTGCTAACACTGACCATCAGAGAGCAGTATTCTTAATTGTCCATACATGACAAAATATTTTGGTGCACAGCAGCAACTTCAGTTTGCTGGGACGGGGACAGAAACGTATACAGAAAGAGACCAAAATTAAGAAGCTGGAAGAAAACAGGCAATAAATGACTCCGATTGTGCAGTGTAGCGCATAGAAGCTATTTATTTTTCGTTATAGCGAGTTACTTTACTCAAAGTAGAACGAACGTGCTTGTGTTATTTGCATTTTTGATGTCTCGGCAATTTTACTTCTTCCTGTATCACTTTGTCAAGTCAAGTCATTTTTATCTGTATAGCCCTTAATCACAAAGAGTCTCAAAGGGCTTCACAGGTTATTACACATAAGCAGTTTAGGTTATTCATATGCTATAGAGTAGAAGTGAGTTTTAAGCCTGGATTTAAACATTTCCACCGAGGTTGCAGATCGAATCTCAGGGGGAAGAGCATTCCACAACACCTGTGCCCGGATGGAGAACGCTCTCGAACCTGCGGAACACTTCTTGGCTCTTGGGATCACCAGGAGACCGGCGCTCTCAGAACGAAGGCTTCAGGCCGGGACATAGGGGGAAATCAGATCTCAAAAAATTGTAGAGTGGGTGATAATAATCTATAAAAGATCAAGCACTTAATGCCTTTATTGTTTGTTTTATGGCAAATGTATTAATGAAGAACTTCAAATTAGCATTGAGTAGTGTGATTGTCAGTTAGTTGTCATTTGATATAGCACCGTATTTTGCAATTTAGCAAAATATATATTTACTGTAAATTCCAGACAAGAGAGCACACCGTATTGAAAGCGCAAATTTAAGAACGAAACTCGATTTTGTCATAGTACAAGACACACCGGATTCAAATCCTCAGACTTGAAGGTGGAGTCCAACGTTTGAGGTGTCCTTAAAAAGTGGAAAGGTAAATATTTTCTCTATTAGGTATTTGTTAACAATGCCCAACTGAGTTTGTAGAGCCCTTTCATTACACCAATTTGCTTTTTTTTTTTAATTTAGCAGAGCTAAATACAGACGTGAGAGTCGTCTTTTTGTTCTGTTGTTATTGGTGGTTTCTGTGGTAATGGTCCAAATTGCATTCTCTTGTCATCGTTTCTCCTGGATTAAAGAAAACTCCAAAACCTTCTTCTTTTTGGGGGTGTTTCATCTTTGTTTTTTTACCATAGAGTTTTATATTTTGAGGTTCAGGGTTTCGGACACAAATGATCATTTGTGTGCATCCCTACCTTCTGCTTCATCTTGGCACAATTTGCCAAACTGTCCCGGCATCGGTTGTGAATGGTGACGTTGCAGCCTGGCACAGACGGACAACGGGGTCAAGTGTGTGTTTGTGCACGTGCGAGTGTGCACGTGCTCGCATGCATGTCCATTTGTGCAAATTTAGGCGTGCATGTGCGTTACCGGGGCAACTGAGCGCCTCCTTGGCGGTGATGCTGCGGTTGCATGCCGAGCACAGAGTGGTAGAGGAGACGGTAAGCGAGGTGAAGAGATGACCTTTGTTGGAACGGGCCTCCTTCTCGCGCTCCTTCACGCGCTCCTTCTCCTTATTCTGTGGACCAAAAAAAACAGGTGAGGATCAAAACCGGGACGAGGACAGCCAAGCTAAAGTGAAGCGTTTCGCTCCATTTAATTAATCAGTTGATAAGACAGCGGCTGTGTGTGTCTCGTTTGTGTGCTCGTATCATGAGACTAAGGTCACATTGCCTGCCCGGCGGCGAGAAACACCCTCACACGGCCCCTTCATAGCAGAAAAAGTCCCAGGAGCAGCCACGGTGGCAGACCTTTACTCTATACTGGTCGCCAGGCCTTTGCGCGCCACGTGGAGGAATGGTCACAAACGCAACATTTTAACATTTGAGGACTGGTTCCCACCAACTGTCTAAGCAGCATTTGGAGAACTGATCTCCAACCAAACATTTGAAGACTGGTCGCCAGACGACCGTTTGAGGGCCATTTAGAGGACTGGTCATGGACCAACCTTTGCAGGCCATGTAAATGACTGGTTGACAACCAAAGTCTTAAGACTGGTCGCCTACTGACCCTTTAGCACTACATGGAGGACTGGTTATCTACCAACCCATTGACAGCCATGTGGAGAACTGGTTGCCAACCAAACTCTACAGACTGGTCGCCTCCTTACCTTTTAGCACAACATGGAGGATTGGTCGTCTACCAACCCTTTGACGGCCATGTGGAGGACTGGTTGCCAAACAAACCCTTAAAGACTGGTCGCCTACTGACCCTTTAGCACTACATGGAGGACTGGTTGTCTACCAACCCATTGATGGCCATGTGGAGAACTGGTTTCCAACCAAACCCTTAAAGACTGGTCGCCTACTGACCTTTTAGCACGACATGGAATACTGGTTGTCTACTAACTCCTTGATGGTGATGTGGAGAACTGGTTGCCAACAGAACCCTTAAAGACTGGTCGCCTACCGACCTTTTAGCACGACATGGAATACTGGTTGTCTACTAACTCCTTGATGGTGATGTGGAGAACTGGTTGCCAACAGAACCCTTAAAGACTGGTCGCCTACTTACCCATTAGCACTCCATTGAGGACTGGTCGTCTATCAAGCCTCTGAGGGCTTGATAGATGACCAAACCCAAGAGAATGGTCACCAATTGACCCTTTTTAGCAACACAAGGAGGACTGGTTGTCAAGCGACCCTTGAGAACTGGTCGCCACTGACCCTTTGAACCACACATAACATGACATAACATAACATTAGTTTGTCAATCAAGTGTGTTTGTGATTGAGAGAGCATAAAAAGCATGCTAAAGTGGAAGTGATTAACTCTTAAACTACCAAAAGTTCATCAATCTGTCACTAAAACAGGAGTGCCCACAATTTTCAAGTCACCAGCGCTGTTGAACTTTCGATGCACTTTTGTTTTAAGTTAATTTCATGTTAGTAATTTTCATGTTAGTTGAATAGACATTTGTATGTATTTATTGTAAACAAAATCTGTAAGCTGTAGGAGAAATGTCGCCAGACGACTCCACTCTCAGGAAGTGACTGAACTCCCCAATCATGTTGAAGTCACATCCCTAACTATAAAACACCATGCACGCCTCAAACTCACTCTCTTGCTCACGACACGCACCTTACTCAACTTCAGCTCACCCGGTAAGGCCCCCGCCCCTGAGCAACTCAGAAAGGGGTTGGCTCGGGGGACCACGGGCTGGCCGAAGGCCGAGACTCCATGCAGCCCAGACCTCAAAGCAGAAGGTTGGTGTCTTCTGGTCCGTCATTCTTCTCAAAAAACACTTTCAACAAGACACCATTTGGGTTCCCGTAAGGTAAACCAAGATATTTCACAATGTACTGTCTTGGTGCAGGGGCAACTAATATTTCATTTCTGACATGGTATGAAACAAAATCCTGATCATTTAAATAAGTTGAGTGTTTTAACACTGTTTATGGATCATTAATTTAATTATTGTCCATGCACGTTTTTCTTAAACTGCGAGGGCTTTTGTCAACCATGTCCTTTTATTATTTTGTGCCATTTGATTATCTCCTATGTAAATAAACTTGTTAAACGTGCAAACGTGTTAATATCAAACACGTGCATTTTTTTCGGGTGTGTCTCTACGATTTTCTTTCTGGACTGGTCAATCATTATCCATATCAATTAACTAAAAAATCCATCATTTAAAGCTAAAATTGAAATAAGTTTAGAGTATTCCTTTGTTCATAATAAATGCTAAAGACAATATGAGGATATGCCGAAGTAATTCGGGTGGAAAACCGTTAGCAGGGGCAGCACGGCGGTGCAGTGGTTAGCGCGTGTGCGGCACAGTTCTGAGGGCGTGAGATCGAACCTCCTGTGTGGAGTTTGCATGTTCTCCCCGTGCTTGCGTGGGTTTCCTCCAGGCACTCCGGTTTCCTCCGACATTCCAAAAACATGCATGTCAGGTGAATTGGCCGGTCCAAATTGTCCCCAGGTGTGAATGAGCGAGTGAGTTGTCTGTCCCTGTGTGCCCTGTGACTGGCCGGCAACCAGTTCAGGGTGTCTCCTGCCCACTGCCCGAAGATAGCTGGGATGGGCTCCCGCAGTGCCCGGGACCCTACTGAGGATAAGCGGTGCAGATAATGGATGGATGGATCCATTAGCACTACCTGCTGGCCGAACCGGTCAGAACCGAATTAGATTTTGAATGAAATAAATAGATATCAAAGCAATTTACTCTACAGAGCTATTTAAGTGTTATGTGCATTGATACAAGTGGCTGCTAAGCCTAATTTTATTTCATCCACTGTTAGTTTTCAGTTTAAGTGAAGGATTAGTCATGTTTGGTGTGATGAAATTCAAATTTACTTTAAAACGTTTCAGGGAGCTGTTAAATTTTTATTTGAATTTATAACAAATAGTATTTCTTTTTGTATTATTAAAAATGTCTTGAGCCCATTTTAAGCTTTTACAGCAAATGGTTATTGGCTCCAAATATTAGGTATCGGCCCCCTCCTAAAACTAACAATCGGTATTGGTATCTGCCCTGAAAACCTCATACGGTCAATATTAGACTGGTCCCCTTTAAAGACTTATTGCCGACTGAGTCCTTAAGGACTGGTAGTCAATTGACCCTCACACCCTAACATGCCAAAGTCAAACAAGCATTTTATGTTCAGCCGACCAGTCATTAAAAAAAGGCCCGGAGCAGCTGAAAAGAGCCAAAAGCCAGAGTTGGTCTAGCTGATGGAAGTGGCTTACTTTAGCAGCTAGAACAAGAATCTAAGGAAGTCAAAGCAAAATGTATTTACACGGAGAAGCTAAAATGACAATACAATACTTGCTAGCCATAGCCTGCAGCCAAGTGGCTAACATGGGAGCTTAGAAAAGGAAACTGTGGGAAAAAAAACAATCAAGGGACTTGACGAGCATCATGTGCAGGACTCAGCAGTGGAAGGTGGCTGGAGAATGAAACAGTGTGAAAAACGTGGATGTTGTTCGTCAGCATCTTATCTTGTTGATATATTTTTTCCCAAAGTTAGGATTAACAAATAGTTCTTCTCATTTTCAAATATTGTTATTATTAATTTACTGTATTTTTCCGAATAAAACATAAACTGTATATCTAATACAAAAAAACATTTTAAAAGGTTCTTAAAAGGATCAATTTTATCTGCCAACATCAAATCATTTTTCTCATATTGAACTATTTCCTATTGAATGATTTTTGCTGTAAAAAAATGTTTTACAGTACTTAAAAAAAAAGAATGTATAACATGTTTTCTGTCATTGCATGCCAGAAAATAAACAACTTTAATTACGATATTTTCTCCGACGGTCCAAAATTTTCACTTCCTGTTTGGGGCACGCGCACGCGCACGGTGGGCCTCCCCTCCCCCGCCCGCTTCCTCCTTAGGACAAAGCGGCCACGCTACAAGTAACGGACGCGCGCAAGCACGCGCAAACGCACGCTTACGCTTCCAAAAAGAAGCACGCAAACTTACGCGAAAGCCGCGCGTGTGCGTGCGCGTTTACAAAGTGCACGCACACTCTAAGGAAAAGAGCTCATTTTTCCTTGACTCCGTGTGTGTGTGTGGAGGGGGTGTTGGTGGGGGGTATTACTTGAATTTCCGCTAAGTTGCTTCGTTCACGCGCACGCTAACTCTTCACCTTGAGCGTAAAATTAGTGATCGATTACACACCCCTCCCGATCGCAGATCGATAAACGATTTTCGAACTTCTTGTACAATAAGAAAAACAGAGCGGTCGACAAGCGGGAAAAAATAGAGGGAAAGAAAAAAAGCGGAACCGAAAAAAAGATTTCAAAGTGACGCTGATTTTCGGGAGTATTGCTTTCGACTAACCCGAATCGATAATAAACAATCGATATTGGACGTTCATTTTTTTTAGCTTTGAAGCGCGTTCACTCGCTCACCTTGGCGTTCATTTCTTTCATCTTGTCTTTGTTCCTCCCTTCCAAAAGCCGGGACATCCTGCCTAAATGTCCAGTCGCTCGCTCTGTGGATCAATCAGTCAATCGATCGATCACCTAATCGATCGATCAGCGATGGACGCGCGGCGTCTCCGCCAAAAAAGGTTCGGGTCCCGGTCCTGAGTAGGCTGCGGTTTGGGCGCAGGGGCGGGGCTTAAGCGGGAGTGACAGACGCTGTCTGCGCTGATGTCCAATAGGAAGTCAAGACTTTCAACCAATTGTTAAGAGGCCTACTCAACGGAGGCCCGCCTAAGACGCCTTGGAGGAGTTCGCTTTGTACGTCAGGCCACAGCAGCGGGCGGGCACCATCGCCATGACAACTTGTTGAGGGATCACGTGATGCTCGGCAACCACTCGCAATGGCGTTGAAAGTCATGTGGTTAGCTCCACGTTCTTCTGGTGACGTGGAAGGTGCCTTGCTGGCCCCGCCCGCCTGGCGGCGTATGCCGGTGTGTAAAACACTAACCTTTTATTACTACGGACAGGTTTAATGTCTGCTGAAACTTTTACCGAATTAAACATGTTTGTATTTCTGTGGAATAAAAATAAACCCTAATGATAACATAAATAATAGTAACAACATAAATAAAAACAACAATAATAATTATGAAAATAATCAAAAATGTACGTGTTTTCTCAATGGTTCTAGCTCGGCATTAAACATGTATTTGTTTTTAAATGCTATAATAGCAATAATAATAATAATAATGATAATTAAAAAACAATAAAAATAATAAGCCTAGATCCACTTGTCTTCGTGATAGTTTCAGGCAGGGATTAGACGTGCGTACTTAAAAAAAAAACAATAATAATGATGATGATGATGATGATAACAATATTAGAAATAATAAGCCTAACTCCACTGTGTAATTATATAAGGGTAGTGCTATTTTACTTTCGTCACTATGGTAACATTTAACATAAAATGCCACGTCGAGCCACGTGCAAAGTCATTAAGACTAAAAACTCACCAATTTTGCGAGTTTGTTGGTGTCTTGTGGTCTTCGTGCACTTTGTCAAACTGAAATAGTCTACTATCTTTGAAATACGACTTCTTTAGCAGCTCTGGGCCATTCACAATATCCAATTGGCTAGAACTAACTATCTTTTAAATGAAGAAAACATGAAAGTAAGAAGACACAGGATATGGTTGTATGCCAATTAGTTCTTACAGAACAAAACGGGAATAGAGGAAAAAGGAAAAGAACATCTACAAAACTTTAAGACACCAAACAGCTGTAACAGAACAAAACATGAAAGTAAGGCACCACAGAATATGGTAAAACAATAACTAGCTCTAACTACACAAAACACAGAGGTGAGACAACGCCGGATATGGTGGAACGTAAACAAAATCTAACTTAACAAAAAACATGAAAGAAAACTCTCAAATTTAGTAAACTTAGTAAAAACTTCAAAGGCTGAGAACCTTAGACAAAAACAGAAAACAAGATTATGCAGATTATGTTGGGACAATAACCAGCAATAACTATACATAATGTTAGAGAAAATGACATAGGACATAAAACCATTCATGGATAGAACGATAACAAGCTAAAACGATGACGAGAACTTGAAAGATAATGTTGCGACACTAACTGGCTCTGAATGAACCAAACATGAAAGTGAGGCAACACAGTGTGTCTTAGGACACTAATAAATTCACTGAACAAAATCGTGTAACTAAGTCAAGATTATAGTGGGACACTAACTACCTCTATCTGAACTAAAACATTGAAAGGAGTGAGTATGCTGGAGGTTTGACTAGCTCTAATGTAACAAAACACAAAAGCAAGACAGTGCAGTATATATTAGAACGCTAACTGAATCTAACTGAACCAAACATGAATGTAAGATGACTCATAGGGAGAATATTTGGACAAAGCTCCTATACCTTGTGACGTCATATATTTAAGATATCAAAGAACGAAATATGACACACAAAATGAGAAATTGTGAAGCTCTCATTTGTATTCTTAACTATACGAAAATTTGAACTCGTTTCACAACGACATAACATTTGAAATATACATCTTTTTTTTTTTTTTAAGGGAGTAGAATGTTTGCTAACATTTTTTCTCTTGTGCTTTTCTTATCACGTGTGCCAGGGTGACAAGAACTTCTTTACAGTTAAATTTGTCCCTTTTTATGCCCTGTAAATGTTCCAAACTCAAAAAGTAAGCTTTACTCTTCTGAACAAACGATATTTTACTCGTACTTTTTCTGGTTTTTTTTTCCTTGAATGCAGCTACTCTGTTCGAACACAAGATGGCGCCATTCGCTGTTGGTGTCATTGCCGCCTCGCGAAATGAATCCTGGGAAAATATAGCTCGTTTTGTACAGCCTACATAATCTTTTATTTTTAAAAATAACAATAATAACGTTTGTAAATATATATTTAAAAAAGAATCCTCGAACAAAAACTAGAAAATAACTTTCATTAGATAAATTTTTTTAAGTCTTTGAAGCTGAGCCAATCGAAGCAAGAGCTTCCGCAAAGGGGCGGGGCCTGCATTACACACCTGGGCAACAACACCTGAGGTGCCTGCTTCCTGTTTCTTCGACGACAGAAAAATACAATTGAATCTGGTACCGCTGGGTTCGAGTGATTATTGGGTTGAGTAGAATACGTCATGGCCGCCACTTCGCTTCAATGTCGATCGTTAGTCAAATTGTGTCCTTTTATTGAGTCTTTTTCCTCATCCTGAGTGGATTTGTTTTCCTCACGGAAATTGTAACCATGGATTAGCAATGGTGAAAGTTGGTTTTAAGGGTGGCTGTCCGTTTCTTCACGTTTTGCGTTTTGTTACTTCCAATAGAATTTTGCTCTTTGTCGTTAAAATATGACGTCACAAACGTTTATGGGAGGAAATAAGCCCACAAACAGCTTGGTCTGTCTTTTTTCTTGTCTTACTTTCATGTTTTATTCAGGTAGAGACAATAAGTGTTCCAATATTATATTTCAATGTCTTGGCGTCTTGGCAATATTGTTATTGATCTATCCACAAGTGATTATAGTCTTGTCTTTCCTTCATATTTTATTGAGTTGGAGCTGGTGCCCCAACATATTCTGCATTAATGTTGCTTGTTTTGTTCCGTTAATGTCCCAGGATACCCAGTGTTGTATTTCTATGATAGTTTGTTCAGTTAGTTTCTTATAAGTTGCATATTTTTCCTTTCTTGTTCAGTTCGTGAACCCTCATATTCTGCGTTGTCTTTCTTATTTTTGTTCAGTTAGTGTCAGTACATTTCCTGCATTGTCTCTCTTGTTTCTTTATCTATCCTGTTTCGTCTTTGTCCCATGTTTTGTTCTGTTGGATTTAATTTGTTCTCTGACCTATCTGTAATCTTATTTCATGTTTCAGTTAGTGTCTCAACATATTCTTTATAGTTTTGTATGTTTTCTTTAGTTACACGGTAGTGTTCCTATGTCTCCCTTTCATGTTTTTTTTTTCAGTTCGTTAGTGTTCCAACTTATCCTGAGTTGTCTCTCTTTAATACTTTGTTGAGTTGGAGCTAGTGTCCCAACATATTGTTTCTGTTTAGTGTTGCGACATACCTACTGTTGTCTTTTTTCCATGTTTTGTTCAGTTAGAACCAGTTGGCATCCGACCGTATCCCGTGTCTGCTTCTTTTCATGTTTTATTAATGTAGACCGAGTTCATGTTTCAACATAATGTGGCTAAAACGTGTCGCGTTGCCTTATTTGTAACCTGAAGATATTACTTCATTTACTTGTTCTGTTCTTGTACACCAGGGGTCTTCAACTCTTTTTAAGTTGAGGGCTACTTTTTTTACCAATTAGCACAAATGGCCCCCTGTTTGATATGTATTCCTACATTAACTTATGTTATCACTATGTTATTACCAGTTTCATTATTGGAAGTAGGCTTAAATAGACTGTCAACCATCAAAAATAGATTTTAATAGAAAATCTCAATGACCCAACAGTGGTTTGTTATCAGGGCAGTTCTGCGGGCACCACATTGAAGACCCCTACTGTACATTATCAGATACTGTTTCATTTTCTGTAAAAAGGTAGTTTTCTAAAACCTTGTGTTGTGTTTACATCTTATGGGATCCACTTCCCCTGGCCTGTTGATCAGGTATGACACACCGATGGAAAAATATGCAGTTCCTAAAGAGCCGGACTTTGCCGCAAGTTTGGAGCCCCTTTCTCACCTGGACAGGTCATCCTCACCAGGTAAATCTAAACTCACACCATTTAGAAATGATTTGTTATTATGATTTTTTTTTGTCTCAGGCAGGAAGGGCTGTCCCAATCGAGACATCCTGAAAGTGGTTGTGTCCCTGATAACGTCTGCCATCTTCTTCCCCTTCCTGGTGTGGGGGGGCTTTGTGTTTCTGCCTTTTGATGCCCCTCTTTTGGAAGGTGCTCCCCTTAGGATGCTCTACGCGCTGCGTTGCTCTGTTTTGGCTGCCACACCTATAGTTTTGGGTGAGTAGAACGCCCTTATCCGTTAGTGGTAATTCCAGCTCTTTTTTTTGAGCCAGCTTTTTTGAGCCGGCTCCCAAATGGCTTTTCGGATTTTTTTTCTCATTTCAATGACATATTACCATTTATAATAAAACAATATGCACAAAATAAATTTTAAAGATATATTATGCTAACACATTATATTAGTTTTTATTGTTTCAATAGACAGTGAACGTTTACCTTATTTAAACTTTAAAATTGTTTACACTAAGTAGATAACAGAGATGGCTCCGCTCATAGGGACCAGTCACAAGCGTATTTGAGAAAGAAAAATAGAAAGCAGGAGAGGGAAAAAGGGATAGAGCAAAAAGAGAGCAAGACAGGGGGAGAGATTAAGAGTGAGCCAGAGAGTGATAGAGGGGAATAAAAAGGTAGGAGAGTCAAGTCATGTTTATTTGTATAGCCCTTAATCACAAAGAGTGACAAAAGAAGAGCGAGAAAAGGTGAGAGCAAGAAAGAGAGGGAATAGAGGGAGGGAGGAAAAAGAGATTGAAATAGAAGGAATTTTAGAAAGAGAGAGAGCGTTTTGTATGGAGCCGGCTTTCGTCGGTCACCTCAAAGAGTCGGCTCATAAAGCCATTTCGTTCGCAAACAATACATCACTAGCCTCCACCTCAAACTCCGCTTCTTTCCCCACCTGCCCTCTTAAAAGGATGGCTGGCAGTGGGCGCCATCCGCCTCCGACTGGGCGTGGTGAGGCCGTTGCTGGACGAGTCGGCTGCCTCGGACCTGGACGAGCTGGCCGTTCACAGAACCTACACTCGGGAATCACTCAGCCTCTTTGTTCTGTACCTGCTGCAGCTTCTTGTGGTGGCCGTTTACCTGAACCAGGAGCAGCTTAAACTGGTGCCCCTGCTCACCTTGGTCTTTGCATTGGGGAGGTACGTGAGGCGCTGGAGAGAAGCACAGGAGAAAAACCAACCACATAACATCAATGACCTGCCTTTTTAAATATGTTCACTCGATGTTTCCAAAGCTAAGCGCCACTCCCAAAGCTGTATTTGCCTACTTCATTTTGAGGAAACACCCAACCCAATGTTATTTCACTTCAAATGGAAGGCTCAATGATTGTACTCCTATCGATTAAAAAACAAAACAAAAAAAAAACCCACACAATTAAGAAATTGCACCTTGGTATCTTTGCCTAAGTTTGATGCGGTTTAGCTCCTTTCAACAATAGATGTGAAATCTAACAGCAAATTCAGGGAAACGTTTTCATTAAAAAAAAGCAGAAAAAGGACAATCAAATCATAAAATCAATCATTTAATGCCAGGGTCTCCAACCCTTTTTAAGCTGAGAGCTACTTTTATTACTAATTAGAGCAAAGGGCACCCAGTTTGATATGCATGTTATTGGGTTATAGGGTGAAATGGACACAAGTCAACCACAAAACAAATAAAATGGAAAATCACAATGACCCAGCACTAGTATTCTATTTTTATAACAGGTCCGTGGGCACCTCAGCTGTCCTTAAGCGGCATCACGTTGGAGACCCTCGATTTAATGTAATAACATATTGTAGTACACTTCAACATATAAAAATGTGATATTTGTGTCTTTCTTACCCTGTGTCCTTTCATGTGCCTCGATTAAAAACAAAATTTTCATTGCACTCGCGGCCAACATTCAAATAGCTGGCTACATTTTTCTGTACTTGTTTATTTTAATCAATTTTATTGATCAAGATACAACATTTCATGCAATAAATCACTTTTAAAGTAGCCCTACTGCATTGAGTTTTCCAAGGCAAATGATCAAATTTAGTGCTTAAAAAGGGAGATATTGCTTTTAGTGTACTTGTAAATGAATATATTCGTTTGAGTGTTTCAAAATCAATTGAATAAAATCGTCCCTTTATAAACAAATAGGCAAAACCAGAATATTTGGCATGTCATATTGTTTCCTCATGTATCAGATTTAAGACCAAAATATAAAATCAGGTTTTGTACTTTTCATTGTCACGTTTAAGCCCTTTTTAAGGACGTTCACAGCCAGTTTTGAAATTTCTCCAGTACCATTAAAATAAAAATGTGGTGTGAATCATTTATTTTTCAGAGTCACACATAAATCTGCAATTTTAAATCTTCCGTGTCATTTATCGAAACATGTGATTTTTACATCGGAATTAATCGTGAATATATATACATATAGATATGTTTTTTTTTTTAGACAAATCTTTTCCCGTAAAGGTGTTGGGGGGGAATGACCGTAATATGTATCTTATATTTTTAGTTGCAGGAAGTTCTTCCCATTACAGTTTACGAGTAGGAAATGCTACTTAAATTTTTCGCATCTTTGTCCATAACTGATATATAATCCTTGCACAAATACACATTTCATAGTGAGCTGTTTAGGTGTAGCATGCACCTGTCCTTTAGGGGGCGATGACGCTTCTTAGGACAATACTGTACAATTTAATGCCGGCTGCCGTTAATCACAAGGGAAGAAGAAATGCAAAGTCAAAGAAAAGCCAACAGAGCAGTGATCGGATACATTTTTATGCGGACTTGAGTTACGTGACAACAATTTCAAGCATTTACAGGTACTTCACCCAAAATTCAAGCTTTTTAATCTTTAAAAGCATAACTTTAAAATTCAAGCATTTTTAAGGATTCCCAGAACCCTTACGAACCCTGTTAAATACATTGATCAGCCATTTTTTTTCTCCGACCCGGTCCCAAGCAATTTTTTTCAGATCAATGCAGGCTGCAATTCAAAGTTTACCTTCCCTCGGGCAAGACTTATCTGACCAGACCTAACGCCAACTTGTGTGTGCAGGTTGATTTACTGGGTGGCCGCTGCCTTTGGAAGCAGTGTTCGCGCTTTGGGAATGGGCTTGTCGTTGCTGCCCGGTCTGGTGATGATGTTTGCCAACCTGGTTCTGGTCTTCACGGCGGAGTCTTCGGCCACCATGTGGACTTCGCAACAGGCCCCAGTGCCCGTCGGCCGACAGAGATTCTGGGGATGAGAGCGGAAGGAAAGTGCCTGCTTGCCTGCCTGCTACAAAGTTAGCTTGATGCGCCACCTTTGCAAACATGTTTTTTTAATAAACATGATTTTTAAAATGTTTTGTATTTAAAGGGATAGTGTTTAACAGTTGATCATTAAATGTCACTGTATTGTGCAACTTTATAGCAAGTACTACAAAACATGAGTAAAATGTGCCATGTCTTTTGACTAAGATCAGTGCCCCTCCCTGGCCTCGACTCTTTGGCATTGTGTTCTTTCTTGTTCAGCATCCAACATGGAACAGAAGAACGACCAGTGCACGACTACGTTTTTATGACTTTGAATACTTTGTGCCTTTTTGGTTTTTATTTTATAACCCTTCATTATCCCAAGAAACGATCTTAGAACGTAGGGGAGACAAGGAAGAGTCTTTATTATGATAGAAAAGTATTTACTACTACAGAATTGAAGAGATAAGTAAGCAAGCATTTCAGTGTTATTTTGTCTCTGGTCTCGCTAACTAGTCGTTTCCACCTAAATCTACGATTTTGACTTTCATAAAGAACAAAAAAGGCCAAGAAGTCCAATGTTGCAATAGGAAAAAAGTGGTTAAGGTATTTTTATTTAAAAAATGTATGTATGAGTAATAACATACATGTTTAGGAATACATTTCTGGTTAGAGTTTTCCAATATTTCTTATGGGTGAAATAAATTAAGATCTTGACCGCCATCCTAAAACAGATTAAGTTCGAAAGCTGAGGCACCGCTGTTCTCCATTCAGGCCCCGGTGCTGTGGAATGCTCTTCCCCCTGAGATTTGATCTGAAACCTCAGTGGAACAGTTTAAATCTAGGCTTAAAACACACTTCTATTCTTAGCATATTAATAAACTATATTTCATTATTTATTATTTTGTGTCTGTTAAAATTTTGATAAGCCTGGATCACCAGTGACTTCCAGGAAAGGCTGGATGGCAACCAAGGAAGAAAGTCTGGCACGGGTGTGTGAGGCTAGCAACCCCACCCACAGCACTTGGAAGAGGGCACCAACATTTGCTACGGAACAGAACAATAAGCAATACCCCAAAAGTCTCCCGAGAGGGGGGGAGGATGAGAGACTCAGGAGGACTGATTCAACGGCTATGGCACGAATACAGATGACGAGACGGATTACCCAAACCACTCTATTATGTTAGAAGCAAAGTGCCACTGCGGGAAAATCAGCAAAAACGCAAGGCGCCTCAAGATACATCAACCCAGGACTATCCGTGGGAAAGGGGAAAGCAGATGCAGCGCATGGTGGAAACACTCAGTAAGACGTAGGAGGACACCAGTCAGGAAGCACCCCACTGTACAGGAGACCTCTCCGCATCTGCCGCACCCCTCGACCACAGAGTCCCCTGTTACACAACCCTGGTGAGGTAAGACAGCTCTGGATTGGGAGGGAGGAGTTTAGCTGGGGACCAGGAGAAGATGGGCAGTGACTGGCCATCACTGCCGGCCCGCCAACTTGAGGGCGTTGTGGTCACAAATAAACTTGACTTAAGACATATCTACCTCTGCACACCTCAAGGCACACCACGTGTCAAAAAATATTAATTCCTGGCACCATGTTTCATATTTTTTTCAAAGCCTAATTTATCATGTTGCCTAAAATAACAGTATCAGTTTATTTCATACCAACTGTGGTCACCATAACTGAGTAAATGGTCTGCATTTATATAGCTTTTCAAGTCAATGAAGACCTCCCAAAGCGCTTTCCAATGTGCCACACGCAAGTTTTTTTTAATGACACATTGCTATAAATTTGGATTTTATAATTATTTAACCGGATTTGCTACATTTTTATCTTGTTTTTTCTCTAAAAATCACAAAATACTTAAAATTAGCAACAAGATAAATGTCTGCTAGTAGACCTGAATTTTGTCCTACGTTTCTATTTTTTTAGCGAAATGATAAACGTTTATGTGCATTTTTTAAAATTTATTTGGTGTATTTTATTTATTTCTAAAGTGCACTTTTCATCGAAATAAATTCCGGATTTATTTTTCTTTTCATTTACTGTATGTACAGTACTAGTTATCTGCCGCCACCTATTGATGTAAATAATTATTACAGTCACTCCATTGATAACTGGATTTTCAAACTCCTTTATTTATCTCAGGTGTATACTCTTCCCCCCTCAACCTAAAATGGTTTGTCTTTATTTTTTTTTAAAAGGTATTTTACTAATTCCTGGATACATTTGGACGATATTATTTATGGCTCATTTACCATCAGTGAGTAAGTTTTGACTTTAAAATTGTGTGATTTTTGCAAGGTTATTTATTTGAGTTTGTTTTTTAATTTTTTAATTTTAGACTGATAGAAAGCCATGCGTTTAGGCTTTATTTTGACATATAACGTGTATATCTCTATTCGAAGAATAGAAGTTTGCAGCGAACCGCAGTGGAATTCATTCTGGACTCTGCATGAATGAGGTGCAGCCCCTTTCAAATTTAAGCATGACTTCCAAAATAAGATCAATATAAGTAAAATGACCACTTCAATACATAACTATCTTTTACTTTAAAAAACATTGTTTTCAAAACACCATACCGTACACGTCCGCCCACATTGCTTTCATTCGGATTCACAAGATGAAAAAAAAGAACCAATACAAGAAAGTGAGCCGGTGTAATCAGTCCCGTTCTTCGACGGCCTCCATCTCTGAGGACGGAGCTTCATCGCCCGAGCCGGCGTGACGAGCTGCGCTCTGGAAGAGCCGCATCAAATCTCGGAAGCGCCGAGAAACCTATGAGCAAACGGCAAAGGAAAGACCAGTAAAAGACTGGCTGACGGCATTTCCGCACGTGGCGACCAATCATCTCGCCTATATGATACAGGGTTTGCACATCTTTTAATGGGAAAATTTCTTTTAAGGACTTTTAAAGGCAATTTTCCAACTTCTTCACTACCAATCAAAGAAGATATCCAATGTGAATCATGTCATGACATGCGCGATTTTAATCTTGCGTGTGCATTTATCAAGACATATTCTTTTTAGATTTTGAGTTCACAGCGAATATATGTGTGGATCTGAACAAAATGTTTGTAAGTATTTTTAAGACAAATCTTTCCCCATGTAGGTTTTAGGTAAAAAGGAAAGTAATATGTAGCTTACATTTTAAGTTCTTCCTACTGAAATTTACCACTAGAAAATTCAAACTTTGTTTTTTTGCATGGCCCATAATTAATGATTAATCACCTTGCACTAATATACTTTTCATAGTGCCCAATTTAGTTGGAGCATGCTCTTTAGGCGTGACCCGCTTATTGGACAATGCCGTACAAAGGAATGCCAGCTGCCGTTAATCACGAGAGAAGAAATGCAATGGCAAAGCGAAGCCCCAGGGAGCAGTGTCGACATCAATTTCAAGCAGACTTCTTGAGAAACAAGGCAACAGTTTCAAACATTTACAGATACAAAGTTTGAGCATTTTGAAATCCTTAAAAACAACAATAGAGATCAGTTTTAATAATTTCACGCACCCGCACAAACCCTGATGATAGAATTATTTGAAACTTCTCTAATTACAGCAAAACTATCTAAAGCTACACAAAAAAATCTTGGTTTTTATAACACTATGAGCACGGCGTCTAATCTTATTGAGATGGAAATAATCAACTCCTCCATTGCACACTATGTAGAGTGAATCTATCCTATAATGCTTACATTTAGAAAGAAAAGATACACACTAAATATATCCTATGCAACACGAATTTCCCAAATATCTGATTAAGTTGCCTGGTGTAAATACTTAATGCTTGTTACAACCACCTTAATTGGACTTTAATATGTACTGCAGTGTGTATAATGTGTCACACAAGGTTATTTATTTTCTTTTTCTTAGAATAATGCATTCAGGTGACTCACATGTGGGGAGCAACCCACTGCAGTGGGTCTATTTTTGCTCTTTTTGGGTTTGTTGAGGTTATGTTACTTTTTTTATTCTGTTTTCTTTGTTCCTTTTTTTCTCTTTTTTGCTGTGCACATATTAGGTTAGTTTGTTTTTATGTTAGATTGTCAACTTGGATAGTGTATTATTGTGAAAGCTGATAGGGATACAAACAGAAAACTCGGGACAAAAATCCAAAGCAAAAAAAAAAAGCAAAGAATAATAAAATTGGGAAAAAAAATGACCTCGCTGGGTGTCTTGTTGCCGAGTAAACCGGAGATGGCCTGGAATGTGTTCTGATTGGCTCCTTCCTGCTGGCATCTGGTCAAAATGACCCGATCTGCTTCCCTGAAAAGCAAATTGTGGCAGGTTCGAGTCGGTGTTGCCTTACTAGGCCAAACTGCGGGTTGGGGCATACCTGGTCCACAGGATAACCTTTTCCCCGCTCGGCGTGACGGAAATGTTCTTGGCGCGCACGGGAAGCTCCCCCTCTTCCCTTTTTTTCTTGGCAGGTGGCGACTCCACTCTGCTATCGGCTTCCGCTTGCTGGTCTTCGGCCGATTGCTCCCACAATGGCGCAGCCGCCGTTTCCGAGATGGCAAGCGGTTCTGGACTTTTCACGGCTCTGGACACGCTCCCTGAAATCTGGACACGACATAACAGAGAAGTAATTTGGCCACAGACATATAAAATATTTCGCGGGCTGATGAGTTTAAAGCAGTGGTTCTTAACCCTTTTAGAGCTACCAAACTCCACCAGTTCTAGCACATTCCATGAAACCTACTATAGTGTATAGCAAAGAATGATTTTATATATCTAAATATCTATATTTATTTATTTTAATTCAAGACCAATAGTTTTCCTCTTAGATTTAAGACTACTTGAGCCAGGATGCCTTTACCAATGTCCTCCAGTCTGTTGTTGAGAGTGTAATTTTCAAGAGGAATTTGGTATAATTTACCTTAAGGTGCTGTTCCAAGTATCATATTTGCCATTTTACCAGTGTTTCACGAATGGTTCTGTGGCTTGCCTTGCTTTGCGATCATGTGCGGAAATTAATATGATGCTGTGAGAATCTGTTTATTATTAGGCACAAATCCAAGACCAGGCAGAGTGTTCCCATTATCGAATTGGGCTTTTTTCTTCATGAATTCAGCAAGAATTGTGTTTTTATATACCGCATCTCAATTCCATCTCAAAATCCATATGGTACATATTTATGCGTCCGATTTCCTTTTTTGCTCTATATAGTATGGATTGAAATACAAAGAAAGTAATTACACAACGTACTACAATGTCATTGACATGTGCGCTAAAATTTCACGTAAGCCAAGCAATCTCACGTGATCATCTGAAATCAGTGATGACCAAGCAGGGCATGTCATTGTGTATAGACATAATAATTTGAGCGTTTAAAACTCGCTCCACCAAACCAGAGATGGATGAATGAAACCCCTTCGGTTCAATCAAATCCAGGTTAAGAACAACTAGTTTAAAGTTTAGCAGACACTTAACATAAGGAGATAAAACATCAGTGAATTTTGAACTAGAAACCTTGTTGCCGTGGCAACGGGCGCATCCTTTCTGGCGCAGCGTCCGGCCCTTGGAGCGGCCGCACAGGCACAGCCAATCTGATTCCTGACAAGAACAGCACAATGAGTAAGTGGAAAACTGAATGGCTGGCATTTATTTCTTACCCTTTCGGCGGTGCGAGAACGGAATTTTCTCCTCTGGCGGCGAGTCATGGCGCCCGCTATCTTGTGCCCATCTTCGTCCGGCAAAGTGACTAGCTCAAAAGCATCAACGGGCCCGCCAGAGCTCAGGCCGCCTTCACCTCCCTCCGCCGCCCCGCCTGCGCCCTCCTCCGGCCATTGAGCATCCTCAAACTGACTGGGGCGAGCTGGAGGTGGGCGGAGCTCGTCGAAAAACACCCAGAACTCTGCTTGCAGGTGGGGGTGTCCTTTGAGCAGGGTGGCCATTTGAGCTTTAAGCTGGGTGGGGAGCAGATGAGCAGCGATGAGGATTTGCCACAAGTTAGGGCTGCAACTATTAGTTGACGTTGTCGACAAAATTCAATGATGGAAATAGTCGACCATGAATTTCATGTTTGACTATTGGGGCGGCAGTAGCTCAGGAGATAGAGCGCTCATCTTGGGATCAAGGGATCCCAGTTCGAATCCCGGCTCATCCGTGTTACATGTCGAAGTGTCCTTGGGTAAGACACTGAACCCCTAAAACCCCCAATAAGCAGGTTAGCGCCTTACATGGCTGCAAGGCCGCTATTGGGAAATGTGGAGCACATTGTAAAGCGCTTTGAGAAGTCATTGACTTGAAAAGCGCTGTATAAAATGCAGATCATTTCATTTTCATTTCATTTCATTTCAGGGTGTTGGAACGGATTAAAACGATTTACATTTGAAATCATAAAATTAATTCACCTGAAAATTCGGCAAGAATTACATTGCAGACTCCTTGTCATTCGCGAACGAAACGGCTGTTCCCTTCGAGAAGCTATTTTTGTCTTGTGATTGTTCAAAATGCATTTTTGGGGGATTCTGTGCTGATGATTTTGAATTTATTGAGTATTAAAAGGTTAGAATTGTTTTGTATTTCATATGTTTATTCGTCGATTTATAAATATTTTAATTCATGTTCCCTGTGTTTTTCAGTGTTAACGTTTAAGTGTTAATTTTGTGATGGTAACTCATGTTGGTGGTTCTTTGTTAAAATGCCTCCTGAATTGTATTCGCAATATTACTGCGTATTCATACTTCCTGTAGCATTTTGCAAGAGAGCTCGAGTGTTATGCCAGACTGTTCCTGACAAACGTTTTGAAATTAAAGGAATCCAGTCTGAACAACAAACATTAATCATTAAAATGTTAAAAACAACAAAAGTCAGTTCTTAGAACCGTTTGATTTCGAACTGCAGTAAAACACAATGTCCTTCACAAAAGGCACATTATATTTTTTGTATTTACCTATTTATTATGCAATGATCCGACTAATTTCTTCAATAGTCGGTAACAGGTCGACTATTAAAAAAATCGTTAGTTGCGGCCCCACGTTGCGGAGGGGGCAGAACGGGACGCACCTGGTTTATGGCGCTGGGCCCAAGTTGCGGTCCAGGCTGCAGTGCTTTAATGATCTTACTGTAGTGGGCGGGATTATCGCCGAAGGTGATCTCGAGTTGCCGGAGAAATCGCCGGCTGCGCTCAAACGCTTGCTGCTCAGGCAACTAAAAACACACAGTGGAGTCACAGTTTGTGGCGCCAGTCTAGGGGGTAGGTCTTCTAGGAACAGTTGTGTGTGTGGGGGAGGGGGGAATAGTAATTCAATAAATCTCTGCCTTTTACCAGTCCGCACTCCAAAGCCTGGTCGGGATGCAAGAAGGCCGCAAAGTCCCACATCAGCTCAGTACAATTTCCCAGAATGCAGCGCAGCTTCCTGAAGACGCCCGCCACTTCCTGTCCTTCCAGGTGCTCCAAGTCATTGAGCAGCGACACAAACTCCACCATTTTGTCCGGAGTGTCGCGCAGAGCCTCCCGAACCTGCCGACACGCCAATCTTGTAGTCAAGAAATCGAGAAGGGGTTGGGGTCAAAATGGTCTCACTCTGTGGAGGTAACTCTGGGCGAAGGCGACATCCTTATTTTGGCGTTGTGGGTCGTTCTCCAGCATGTCGTGGTCATAAAGCAAGCGAGCTTTGCTGGGGTCTATGGCAGGCCGTTCCCGGCGAGCTGGACGTCGGCGACTCTGCTGCCCTGATGGAAGCACACCACAAAGCTGAATGAAGACTTGAACTTTCATTAAATAGCGGGGGCCTCAAACTATCAAGTTTGAGACCCCTGCACTACAAAATCTGTCTTGTATAAGGGCACTGAGGGATTTATAGTACAGTTTAAAAAAAATTGAAGGAGTGACCATGTATTTAAAGTTGTTGATCATGTCCTTCTTTTATTCAGGCCAGTAAGATGTCAAATCTAATAGGAAAACACAATCAGATTTGGCTCGGGAATAAAAAGATGAGAGAGTCAGAAAAGGAATGAGAGACAATGAAAAAAGGACAGAGAAAAAGAACGGAAGAGAGAGAATTAGAGATGGAAAAAAGAGAGGGAGGGAAACAAAGAGAGAAAGTAATACAGAGAGAAAGGGAGAATGAAAGGAAAAACAAAAGAGCGAGAGTAAGAAAAAAGTGAGAAAGAGAGAGATGCAAGTTAGAAATAAAAAATCCTGGAAAATCAAAATGATCCATTACTGGTGGGCTATTTTAGGAGGGAAGGAAGGAAGGAAAGAAAGAAGGAAAGAAGGAAGGAAGGAATGAAAGATGAAAGAAAGGAAGGAAAGATGAAATGAAATGAGAATAAAATGAAGGGAGAAGGGAAAGATGAAAGAAAGAAACAACCATCCAAAGAGAGAAAGAGACCGACAGTGAAGAAAAGGAGATAAAAGAGACAAGGAGGGAGAAAGAAAAAAGGAGAGAGGAAAAACAAGACAGACAGAAAAGGAGACGAAAAGACCGAGAGAAAGAGTAAGAAAGAGAAAAGACACAAATATAGAAAGAGACAGACAGAAAAAAGTGAGAAAGACTGAGACGCTTATTCAAACTCAAATTTCTTAGAAAAAAATTACAATAACCCATGAACTGAACTGTTTTCAGAACCAGTCACGGGTTACTCAGCTGTTCTTAGCCATTGAAAATCCAAAGAGAAATCCAACCTCTGGCTCGTTTGGCGCCTCCCCCTCTTCCTCCTGATGGTGTTTCCTCCTCGCCGACATTGGCGGCATCCTCGTCGGGGACAGCCCTCTCTCCGGCCTGCACACCCTTAGCCGCCTCGTCGTCCTCCTCCTCCTCCTCTTCCTCCTCCTGTGATCCGGGCGAGGCGGGCGAGTGGTCTTCCTCCGATTCGGCATCGGCGCTCTGCCTCCTCCTGGACGCCAGCCAGGCCAACTGCTTGAGAGTATCCTGAAAGGTCAAAGCAGGCACCGTAATTTCCACACTCTAAAACACAGATTTCTCATTAGCCAGATGTTGATGCTGGACTGATTTCTTTTGAAGAGCGTCATAAATGTTTCCAGATTTTACTGCAGTGTTTTGTATTTAGAGCGCATGAATGAATGAAAATTTTATTTCGAACATAAAAATAAAAACAGGACAAAAACAATGGGTCAACAACGAAATAATGTCCCACAAAATGTTCGAAAAGGGGTAGTCAGAAGCAGATGCTTATTTTTCCTACCCCTTTATCTTCCCTATTAAATACATTTTATAGATAGCTCCCTCTTGTGTACAATACAACAAAATCTCATGGATATACTTATTACATAGGTCAGATATCAATAATTATAAGTTACAATAATCACATATTTTATACACTAATCTTCGCAATACCCATCCCTCAACGTCATAATGCGCATAATGTCACTGCGGCACCAGTGATAATATCAATAAAAATAAACACAATATTTATAACAGTTCTGATGTGATAATAGCACAATAACAACAAGTTAGCCATGGTTTGAAGTGCAGTATTTCCAATCTCCCTCATATCCCATTTTCTTCATCTCTGTATTTCGCCAGTAATGCTTTTTTGTATTTAAATTTGAACACATGGATATTTGGACATTGTTTGATTTCATTTTGCAAATTATTCCAAAGTCTGACTCCACACACAGACACACACATACTTCTCCTGGTGGTTCTCACCTTTGGGATTTTGAATTCACCACAGCCCCTCAAGTTATAATTTCCCTCTTTCCGAGTGAATAATCTTTGTATGTTTTCCGGCACTATGTTTTTGTTGACTTTAAATAACAGTTGTGAAGTGAAAAAATTTATTAAATCATCCAGTTTCAATAAATTGGACTGCATGAATAAAATATTGGTATGATCCCGATATCCTACCCTGTGTATGGTTCTTATTGCACGTTTTTGAAGGATAAAAAGGGGCTGTAGTGAACTTTTGTAATTATTTCCCCAGACTTCTGCACCATATGTTAAATATGGCAGAACGAGAGAACAATATAATAAATACAATGCATTATAATGTAAAAGAACTTTGGTTTTATTAATTATTGAAATGCTTTTAGATACCTTTGTTTGTATGTGTCTGATGTGTGTTTTCCAACTTAGTTTATTGTCTGTTATGACCCCTAAAAACTTAATTTCTGATACAATGTCTATTGTGACACCATCCATTTTTACTTCTAAATTTTGATTTGCCTTACGATTACCAAAGAATATTACTTTGGTTTTATTTAAATTTAAAGATAATTTATTTATATCCATCCATACTTTTAGGTTAATTAGTTCACGATTAATACAGGTTACCAAATCCATATAGTTATCATTTGAATAGAAAATGTTAGTGTCATCTGCAAATACTACTATTTTCAATAGTTTTGAAACATTAAAAATATCGTTAATATATAAATTAAATAGCTTTGGTCCCAGGATAGAACCCTGTGGTACTCCACAACAGATGTCCAAATATTCAGATGAAAACTCTCCCATTTTTACATATTGCTTCCTCCCCGTCAAATAACTTTGAATCCATTTCAAAGCCACTCCCCTGATGCCATATCTTTCCAGTTTTTTTAATAGTATATTATGATTAATGGTATCAAATGCTTTTTTTAAGTCAATAAATACCCCGACTGCGTATCTCTTCTTTTCTATACTGTGGGTGATTTCTTCTACTGCATCAATAATTGCCATTGTTGCTGATCTGTTTGCTCTAAAACCATATTGACTTTCATTAATCAATTTATGTTTATCTACAAATTGTTCCAGTCTATTATTGTAAAGTCTCTCTAATATTTTAGAGAACTGAGGAAGCAGAGATACCGGTCTATAGTTTGTAAAAATGTGCTTGTTCCCATTTTTGTATATTGGTATAACTTTTGCTATTTTCATTTGATTTGGAAATGTGCCTGTTAGATAGATTACAGATGTAGGTCAATGGTTTCACAATGCTGTTTATAATTTGCTTAATTAGTACCATATCGATGTCAAAACAATCCATAGACGTTTTGTTTTTACAGTTGTTAACCACGTCTAAGATTTCTAATTCCGTAACCCCAGATAAAAACATGGTCTTGGAGTTCATTTTTATTAGTGACTCAAATTGTTTACCACTGCACTCTGGGATATTTGCAGCGAGCTCTGGTCCAACATTTACAAAATAACTATTGAAATTCTCCACAACTTGATTTAAATTATAATTTTCACTGTTCTTATCAATAAAATATTGTGGATATGCATTGCTTACATTCTTTCCTTTTATTATACTATTTAATATATCCCAAATACCTTTGATATTACTTTTGTTATGATGTAATAAATTGGTATAGTATAATTTCTTGCTTGCTCTTAATATTCCTGTCAATTTGTTTTTATACGTTTTATACCGGGTTTCGGCTTCCTTAGTTCTTAGTTTAATAAATTTTCTATATAAGTAGTTTTTTTTCTTACAAGCATTATGTAAACCCTTAGTTATTCATGGATGATTTACAGATTTATTCTTAATATTAATTTGTCTCATTGGGCAATTTTTGTTGTACTTGTTGGTGAATATTTCCAAAAATATGTCAAACGCACCATCCACATCATCTGTACCATATATAGCATTCCAGTTTTGTTTAACTAAGTCATCATACAGTGATATAATAGTCGCTTCAGTTGTAACTCGTTTGTAAACATAATCCTTAATTGATTCTTGTCTAGTAACCTTTTCATCATATACTGTAAATCAGACATGGGGACTTGAGACTTAGTGACTTGGACTCGAGTCGACTCGAGTCGCTGTTTTTATGACTTGTGACTTGACTTGGACTTGGCAATCTAAGACTCGGGACTTGACTTGTGACTTGACTTGCCCAAGAAAAAAATACTTGGGACTTACTTGGGACTTGAAGGTGAAGACTTGAGACTTACTTGAGACTTGCACATGTGTGACTTGGTCCCATGTCTGCTGTAAATACTGGTAGGTGATCAGAAATATCACAAACCAGTAACCCGCTGACATTTGTAAATTCCATATTATTTGTAAATATATTGTCAATGAGTGTTGCACTGTGTGAAGTGAGTCTACTAGGCCTTAATATAGTTGGGTACAAACTCATACTGTACATCATATTAATATAGTCATCAATGTTTTTATGGTTGTTTGGATTCATTAGATCGATGTTGAAATCTCCACAAATGAATAGTGTTTTGGCGCTTATTGTTGAATATGTTTTTTCAGCCCAGTTTGTGAAGGTTTCCAGATTTGAGCCCGGTGTTCTATACACACAACTGACTATGATATTTTTCCTTTTTTCATTTATAATTTCTATTGTAATACATTCAAGTAAATCGTCAATGACAAATGACATGTTTTGTAATATTTTCGACTTTAATCTTTTGTGCACATATATAGCTACTCCACCTCCTATTTTGTTAGTTCTATTTACATAGTTCAGATTATAATTATTTAATTCAAAATTTACACCCCTTCCCTCACTGAACCACGTTTCAGAAACTGCAATAACACTAAACGGGTTCTCAAATTGTTGTAAGTACTCAGTGATGTCATCAAAATTTGTGTACATACTTCTACTGTTAAAGTGTATTATTGAGAATTTGTCTTCAGATTTAACAAAGGTATTGTATTCATTTCCAGTATAATATTTGCAATTGTCTGAGCTAGCTGATATGAATTTGTGGTCAGGATCGAAGTCATCTAATCTTGAATTATTGGAGTCAGTGTGATTAACAATGCTCAGTTCCGGTAAATCATGGCCTAATATTTTATGATGGATTTTTTTATTGTGATCTGTAATAAGGGTGTCCATATTGTCAGTCGAGGATGCCATTGTTACACTTCAGGCAAATCTGTCCAGCTCCTGCATTTCTCGAACCCATAATATTTTTGCTTGTTCCGGAGTGCCGTTTAACTTTATGTATACTCTGCAGTTTGAAGTCCATGTTCCTTGTATTTTGTTCGTTTTCCTCAAAAATCGAGCCTGTCTTGCAATGTCAGAGTTTTTTTTGCTTAAGTGTTCATTTAAATAAACATTAGTCCCTTTTCGTTTTTTTCCTTGCTTAAGGATTTCATGTTTCCGTTTTCTGTTAACAAACCTTACGATGGTCGCCTTGGGTCGGTTGTCACCTCTTGTTAATGGGTGGCATGCTTCTATGTCCTCAGCATTGATGGATATGCCTTTTTTACTCATAAAAGCAATGACCTGTTGCTCAGCTGAATCCTCATCAGCATCTGTTGCAATATTTGTATTTGCCACAGCCTTGGCATAAGTCCGAGGTTTGATGTCCAAACCGGTGATAATGATGTCGTTTATCCTGGTATACTGTTCCAGATCTGCTACGCGTCCTTCTAGTGCAATAATCCTCTTTTCTTTCTCCATGTTTTCGTTTTTTAGGTCTTTGATTTCTGCCATTAAACTCAAAATTGTGTCTTGTTGTCTGGTGACGATATCCATTTTATCCATTAAAAAGCCGAGTGACTTTTTAATTTCCTCGAGTTCTTTATCTCTGCTCGGCATCTTGAAAATTTCACGTTCCTCTTACGGCACCGTCCGCTGGTCGCATCACCCAATCGCCCTCTGAGTCTCAAGTTGTTATTTTCGCCGGACTTAGTTTCCCCGACTGTTGGTCGCTATACAAGTAGCGCCGCCATGTTTGCCAGCGTCAACAATGGCCGATCTTTAACGTTGTGGCGACACGCTGTTGGCGTTATGGCGACTCGCTCTTGACGAAGCACACTCAAACGAGCGAAGAGACGATTCGACGCCGCAGAGTCAACCAAAAGCCGAACGGTCGACGAGCAGGAAAGAAAGCGGCTGCGGGGAGTGAAGGCGAGTCACGTCCCAGCCAATGTCGCCTAATGTAGCGGAGTAAGAGTACGCTTTCTTCTTCACAAATTGACTTAAGTAAATTAAGTCAATTTGTCATTAAGTCATTTAAAAAAAGAGCAGCATGCTGTTTTCTGTGAAGACACGCAAAAAAACAAAAAAAATCCACACCGGAAGTGTTTAAAATGTAACAAAAAAGTAGCAGCTTTTGTAGCCAAGTATTTTTGCTGTATTATTGTTTTGTAAATAATTTGTTTTGTGCAAATATTTTGTTGTTTGCTTTTGTTAACTAGTGGTTGATTATGTCATTGTTTGTTTTTGCTGTGCCTGGATAAAAAGTCACAAACAGGTAAGAGTTCAGATGGCAAAGCAGAGGCGGCTGACATTACCTGCAATTCCGGGATGGACAGAACAGACTCCTCCGACGCCGAAGACATTGCCTCCTCCTCCTCTTCCTCCTCGTCCTCCTCATCTTGTGTCAGTTCCTCAAAGTCTTCGTCTTCCTCTTCATCCTCCTCCTCGTCTCCTTGACCTTCGTCTTTGTCTCCGTCTCCTTTTTGCCCTGCTTGTTCTTCTTCCTCTCCTCTCTTCTCCTCCTCTCCGCTTTGTCCTTTTTCTGCTAGTCCCCCTTCCCTTGTTTGTCCTCCCTGTTCCTGCTGTCCCTCCTCTGCCCCCTCCTGTTTCTCGGTTTCCCCCGCATCCCGCGGACAATCGGATGTATTCTCATCCGACAGCTGTGCTAACGCATCACCAGGATGTGGGCTGGGTTCGGCTAAAGGTGCTTCGTCGCCAACTCTGAGGGGAGCCAGCAAGGACGGAGCTATATGAGCGAAGAAAGGTTTAACCTTTCTTTGAGCCGGGCAGATGGGTTGGAGCGATGCATTATGGGCAAGAGTGAAAAGTCGTGTCTGAGTGAGGACCGGTCGCGGCGAGGACTTTTTAAGGCGGGAGGGGTAAAGTTTGAGATTGCAGCCTGCAGGGAGGAATGCTGGGTAGCGTGGAGAGCAGCCTTCTGCTTTGCGCTGTTGGATTATAATTTGGCTGTTCTGCAAAAGAGAGCACAATGAGGGAAATAACCATTTGGAAAATCTCTTCAGAAGAAGAACAATACAATAGACCCCAGGGACCAACAAACCCACCTGGAATGATTTTATTTCATGGTATAGAATAAGATGTTTTTTAAGCCCCTCTTTACAATATTTTCCTCACTATACCACATCAACAACAAATTATTTTCTGTACCGAAAAACATAAAACTTTGCGGTGTCGGTGCATAATTAAGAGTGACATCTTTAAGACGTCTGTCTGCTTTTTTCCATCTTTGCAACATTGCTAAAATTCGCCCTATGCTGTCTCAGTCGGATATGGAGATTATAATTCATGCGTTTGTTACCACCCGTCTCGATTACTATATTGCACTACTCGTCGGTCTCCCGAAGTCCAAAATCAAGAGCCTTCAGCTGGTACAAAATGCTGCAGCGAGGCTTTTAGCCAAGACAAGAAAGTTTGATCACATTACCCCGATTTTAGCTAACCCGCATTGGCTCCCTGTTAGCTTAAAATGGGATTTTAAGGTTCTGTTGGTATTATACAAAATCAGGCATGGACTTTCTCCGTCATATCTTTCAGATTTAAGTTCCCCCTATGTCCCGGACCGAGCCTTTGCTCTGAAAATGTTGGTCGACTAGTAATCCCAAGAGCCAATAAGAGATCGGCAGGTTTGAGAGTGCTCTACATTCGGGCCCCGGTGCTGTGGAATGCTCTTTCCCCTGAAATTTGATCCGCAACCTTAGTGGAAATGTTTAAATTGAAGCTTAAAACACACTTCTATTTTATAGCATATGAATAACCTATATTTTATGTTGACAATATCTGTTATTGTTTGTAATTGCAGCCTGGTAATCCTGGAAGGGGGGTTAACTCATGAGCAGTCCTTTCTCAAGGTTTCTTCATTTTCCTCATTTTGAGGTTTTTGAGTTTTTCCATGCCTTTATGTAGGTTTTAGATCAGGGGATGCTGTAATCATAGTTTGTGGTTTGCAATAATCTGTGGTCTGTGCAGCCCTTTGAGACTCTTTTTGATTAAGGGCTATACAAATAAACATGACTTGACTTGACTTTTGTGAAGACGTTGTGGGTTAGAGCGATACAATACTGTATTTTATGTACTCTATTTAATGCTATGCTCCCAAGGCTTGCAGTGATGCTAGAAACTAAGCAAAAACATGATAACCAGGGAAACAAAGCTTGCAATTATCAATAAATACAAAGAACGCACATGGATCCTGAAATAAACAAACAGGGCATGTAGATTTTGTCAAGTGAGCTGACCTATGAATAGGTTAATAAAGAAAGGGGAAAAGGAAAAAGCTAGTGACATTCTGCAACAAGATGAGAAAAACAGAAAATAAGACATGTAGTCATCACCTTGAGCCAATCTGGCATGATAGACTTGTCTCTCTCCACTGGTGGGCACTGGTCTTCAGGTTGCACTCTGCTACAAGACAGTGGTAAGGGAGCATCCAGCTGCCCGGCCAGGAACATCTGCAGAGGGCAGCCTGTGCTGAACTGCGTTCCCGAGATGCTTTTTTTTTTCTTCAAATTTTTGTCCGAGCTCACCTTAAGGACGTTATTGCGCTGCGTTCTGGAGCCGCTCATCTCTCGGATGTGTTTGGTCACCTTCCTAGCGCTCTTGCACAGCAGGTAGGAGCTGATCAAATTATCAGGCTGCACTGCACCCTTGAAATGTTTCAGGCCCAAAACGATCAGCCTGAAAAGACAACACACCATTAACGGATGAATATGATGCCACAGCATAGTAGAAAAAAAAAAGAGTCAATTGACACAATTTTATAATATTCATTAAGGAGACAATACTTTTTTAAAAGATTATAAGTATTTACATTTCTCATAAGATTTTTTTTCTATGCAAGTTATAAGACAAATGACCAGAGAGACACAATACTTAGTCACTCGACGCTATGCTATAATATTCAAGCATTTATGGCCCTCATTAGAATTTAGACACAAATTGGCCTCGTCTCCTCTCTACCTCTTTGTACTTTTAACGAGTTACTAGAAATACATGACAAGTAGTCATTTGATGTCACGCTACAATATTCAGGCACTTGTGTTTCTCTATATAATAAATTGTTATTTTCTATAGAAGTCGTACCACAAGTTGGTCGTCTCTCCTCTCTACCTCTTCATACATTGTGCGAGTCACCAGAGACCCAAATATTAGTTACTCGACTCTACACTATAATATTTAAGCATTTATGTTCATTCTTTAGAATAGATTGTGATTTTCTAAACAAGTAGTAGCACAAGTTAATCGTGTCTCCTCTCTGCCTCTTCACAGTGTGAGCAAGGCAATGCAGAGACTCGATAACTAGTGATTTGACACCATATTACAATATCTAGTCAACTGATAATCAGCTGACACTACATAATTCTAAGCATTCATGTTCCACTTTAGAATGTATTTTTATCCTCCATAGAAGTAGTAGGACATCTTGGCCGCATCTCCGCTCTACAAATTCATAAATTGAGCGAGGCACCCAAAAGACATAATTATTCCCTTTTAGCCACGCTACAATATTCAATCAGCCTCCCCTACACGAATATAATCTTATTTTTGTAGAAGAAGTAGCACAACTTGGTCGTTTATCAGTGTGTAAAAACAGTTACCCGTCCTCTCCTACGGTGAAAAGACCACGATGGGCTTGTGATGCGTGCTGGGAGGGATCCAGGCTGCAAACTGGAAGTAGTTCCGGGTAGAGGAAGACAGGTCGTGTGGCGATGAGCCAGGCCAGGTCAGAAGGCAACACAGGAAAGGCGTGGCCTGAGGACGATCACAGAAGTCATGAGCCGGTAGAACAGAAAAATTACTTTGATAAAATGAGCTCACACCATGCATTCTTGTTTTTTAAGACAATTAAATCGTGTATAAAAAACCTTTTTTGGTAAAGTCTTTAAACTATCTCTTCAATGTATACAATATACCATAAATTCTGTTCAACAGGGCACACCTGATTAAAAACCAGATGCTAAAATTGAAAACAGAAAGTCTGTTTTGGCTTTAAACAAGCCACACCGTATTTTAAGTCACAGGATTAAACAGACATAATCAAGTAATTCACGTCCGGTTGTTAATTTTTTTTGCCCTGCCTAAACCTGGGGCCAACCTTGTGGGGATTTTTGGCACCTTTGGCTGCAGAAACAAAAACCGTGCCATCCCTCTGCATGCCTGGAATCATTACCTCCCCCAACCCCCCTGATGTGCATAGGTCATGTGTTTTCGGATCATGTGACCATTCAAGATATCCATTACAAAGATGACCACATATTTACTACTGTGCTGAAAAAAAAGGTAGATAAAACACTGTAAATGGGGGTTGCGTCATGTAAAATGTGAGCCCTATATTTCTAAACAATAGCGCCAGGGCAATAATGTGGAGAATGGTGCCAAATTGAAACCCAAACGTGGTCTATGTGCTGTTGTCATTGTGGTTGCTGCGGTGAGGAACAAAATTGCTTGTCATCGTTCCTTGAGAATTAAAGGAAACTCAAGCGACCTGACGTTGATGTTGATGTTGATGAAGAGAAGTGCAGCGTTTGTAAAGGATAACTTCAGTTGCTGTTCAATTTGAAGATTGAGATTTAGAAATTGATTTGTGGGTGAAAAAGTTAACGTATCATGAGTACGTAGCAAATGTCCAATGAAGTACTGTTAAACCTCCCAATTTGCTCCTGTAATACAATATGGACACATTTCTTCTGAAGGGTGTCATTTTTCCAGTCTTCACCACAGTTATTTGTATTTAAAGTGCATGCATCGTAAGAAAAAAGCAGCACACCGTTTTCTTCTGTGCCACCACGGAAAACAAAAACAATAAGCCCCAGTGTTTATAATGTAGCAACGAAGTAGCAGCATGTGGTCTGGAATTTACGGAAGTTGGAGCTTTTGCATTACTTAAGAACCTGCTCAAACGCCATTGTGGGTGTGGTCTGTCCTTACTGGCAGTGGAGGAGGACATAACAGGTAGCAACCGCTTGGAAATGGCAGGTGGAGGAGGAGGGGGCTCCACTCGGCGCTCCAGCTCCTGAAGAAGGTCCAGCGCCCCCTGCAGGTTGCAAACCCGGAAGCACGAGGCGCAATGCAGTTGCTCCTGTTGCATGGCGAAACGCTGCAGCTCCTCCTGTGGAACACAATTTAGCATACATTTTTCTTAAAAGCGTCTGGCTTGAAGCAAGAGGGAAAGATGTGCATCTCTGCTTATGTGATTAATAGGATTATTGTAGAATCATTATGCATCTGCCACAAAGTTAAACACTAAAAGCCCCCTAGAGTTATAAATTATTGTGCTAGCTCCAGATGTCCTCGTGACCCTTGGGGGAGGAGTCATGCTCAAGCTGTTTAACCCTTGTCTTAAGGGGAGCAGTCGTATTTTGGCATTCAGATGTGTTTGTCTCTATCACGCACCTCAAGTTCTGTATCTGATTTTTTTTTCAATAAAAGAGAATAATGGGCTGATCACATCCCTCCATGAGTTCAAATGTATGTCTCTAGTGTCTCAGTGTTTTATTATAGAAGTTAAGGGATACTAAGGGGGTCATTATGGGCCAGAGTCCATCCCCTCTGCTGGTTCTTAACTTCTACAGAGCAACAATTGAGAGCATTCTCTGGATCAATGTGATCGTGTGGTATGGCAGCTGCACAGCACATGAAGTAACTGGCACGGGTGGTTAAGACGGCCCAAAGCATCGTGGGCCACCGCCTCCCTGACTTGGAATCCATATATTTGGGACCAGGGTTGGGTAGGGTTACTTTAGTTTGATTACTTTCAATTACTTTTGGATTACTCCAATACCAAATATGCTAATAAAAGACAAAAGAAACTAAATGTGAATAAAATTACTGAATTTTGTGCAGGCTTGGGGAGTAACGGAACATATGGAACGGCAAAAATGATGTTGGCAAGCTGTTTGGATTTATTTTAATTTTGTTTCTGTCGCATTTTATGTTAGTTTTGCCGGAGATCAAAGCCAGGAGAGAAAGCTTACCATGTGTTGTGAGTCATCATTTTATTCATATTTAGTTTATTTTTTCTTTTATTAGCATATTTGGTATTGGAGTAATCAAAAAGTAATTGAAAGTAATTCAGTTAAAGTAACCCTACCCAACCCTGTTTGGGACAGAGTCGAGATGAAAGCAAAAGCCATAGCCATGGATCCCAGCCACCCAGGCCACAGACCGTTTGTACCGCTTCAATCAGGAAAGTGCTACAGAACATCAGCAGATGCCACCACAAAGACTAAGAGACAGTTTTTTCCTATAGAGTCAAGTACTTTTTATGTTAATGACAGTAAAGACAATCAAGACCCAACACTAACCAGGAAGTGTTTGGTGAGCGCTGATTCGTGCTGGAGGACAGCGACGCCGCGACTCAATATGTGGACTTGAGCTAGCAGCTGGACGTGCTGAAGATTGGGATCAGATCAACAGACGAGACAAGAGCAAATGTAGGAAATTCTGAAGAGCACCTGCTGAATCTGTTGCTGCAGTTGCTGTTTGTGGGCCGAGTTGAGGCACAACAGCCCGGGAACCCTTAATGGTACCGGGAATGGCGATAACCACGCCTGGTTGGTGGTGTCCTGCAGGACTTTCCTGTGCAGCGGCACCACCAATGATGACCCAACGCCTAGCGGAAGAGCTCCACCTGGCTCTAAACTACAGGGCAAAAAAATGAAAAACGCTGAAAAGGTAAAACATCTAAGCTGAAAGATTGCAAGATGTGTGTTTCCACTCCAGCTCGGCTCCCCTCAAAACTGCTATGAAGGAGCCACAAAGAGTGTTTTTTTTTTTACTTTCCCTCCTGACCCAAACGCAACCAGCACATCTTTGCCAGGGCGTCCCAACAGGAGGTGGCATCGAAACTCGAGTGGTGTGGCTATTACCTTAATGGTGAAGCGACCTTGGATTTTGTGCTGGCTTCTTGTTCTTGTGATTCCTCGTCCTCTTCCTCCTCCTCCTCAGCTGGCTGTGGATCCCGGAGCTGAACAAAAAAAAACAGATCAAGTCAAAGGACTGCACTGAAAGTGGTTTGTTTGTGTTCGAGCCCGAGAGTAGAACCCACCATGTCCTCCAGCTCCTCCAGCAGCAGGTTAAGTTCTCTCTCTGCAAAAGAGCAGAGTTTGGTGACATTTGATGCCAATTTAACATCATCCGTTTACCTTTTTATTTTGACTGGAAGGGCGAAGTCATGTGATTTAAACACATGGTGTACCAGTACACAAAGCTCAAACATGCTTACACTTTACTTTTGTTTTGATCCAAATATAGAATTTACCCACATGAGCAAAAAAAAAACCCGTTAATAAAACCTGAAAGTCCATAAATGGACGAAGCCTACAGATCACTAAATGGCTCAATATGAATGTCAGGTTACTCCAACTATTGTGTTTTGTAATATGACATGGCTAATAAAATGATTCATGGACAATGTGGAGCCATATCATAACAGAATATTAGGAAAATGCATACAGAAAACACACATTGATTTGATATTATTCATGTTTTACCTGGAGAGAGGGGCTATGAATGTGAAAGAGCTTCATTGCAATGTAGAAGTTATTGTTGAGGATGCATAATTGCAATTTTCAAATTAAAAAACTGTTTAAAAGACTTAGTTGGCTTAATTTGTCTTTGTTTCCTTTGATTTTGACATAATGGGAAAAGTCAAAAATATACAAATTAGTCAGTAAAATAAAATTATTGTTGAAAACCAATTATTGTAAAATCAAGATTGTGACAATTGAGAACATACTGGCATAACAATGTGGTATGCTGGAAACACGGCTAGTGACCATCGAAGCTTACCGAGTCACAGCCCAGAAAACCATTGGGTTATATCTGCCCAATTTATTCCATTCTTATGCACCTACGTCTTAGGCCAGCCTACCTTTTAAATATTGCACATGTAACAATTATATTCTATTCTTTTCATATTGCACATACAGTACTACCACACACGTACTGGTAATCTGAACAGCCCGGTCTGTCCTGTAGTCTTCCAAGTCAGGTTCATCCAGGTCTTCTAAGAAGTTATATTCCGGGTCGTCCTCGTCGGGCACTTCCTCTGCACACACCACACCAGATGGCTCATCAACTAGGCGCCTGAGCATGTTTCGCTCAGTAACGCCCAAAGCGTAGTCCTGGCTGCACACAAAAAGCCTTGCAGATATTTTTTACAAGAGTGGACATTCCACTGACCTCCGTTGTCAGCCGCCATGAGTCCATGGAGCCATCGCGCCCAATGGCGGTCTTCCTCCTTGCCAGTGGGCCCGGATTCGTACATATCGGCGGTGATGTCGGGAGCCAGGAGTTCTGCCTCAAGTTGCTCCAAGGGGACGTCCACCAATGGAAGTTTAGAGCGAGTGCGGGACGCCAAACCACTGGGGCCTTTGTTATCCTCCTCCTCTTCCTCTTCGTCCTCTGTCCTGTGCGACTACATAAGAAAATATTGCAAATGTAATTGCTTCCCAATTCTCATGCTAGCTACTTCCTTTTTTTGACATATGTATCTTCTTAGTCCAGAAGTGGGTAAATATATGAGTCGAAGGTTGCATTGGGTTCAAAATCATGGCCTGCGCTCAGGCTATTTTAAGACAATGGAAGCTCCCCGGTAAACCAGCAATAAATGTTTGGAAAACAACAATGATGGACGGTATAGCTTGTGAAAAAAAAATGCTGAGGCGTTGAATGTGAATAATGAGCGATGGGATGACTTTGGCAACCATCACAGAAGTATCAAGGATCTGTCTGAAACAAGATACTGTACTGGGAAAATATAAAGCCGGGGTAGCTCACCAAAGTCGTCTCGCAGCCAACCAGAATCTGTAACGCCTCTGTATTTGTAGTGCAATATATCACAAGATGTATAGTAATACTAGAAAAACCAACAATACACGTCACACACCTTGCATGTGTTGTGACACCATAATAAAGCCGAAAGAATGACATCCATAGGAATACTAGTAATTGAATCAATATATGATAAATATATGCATCAGTCACACTGCAAATCTTGTGACACCACGAGGAAGCCAAAAATAATAAACCCCATAATAATACTGTACTGGAAAAGGAGTAAATATAGGTTATCTCTACGCATCACACACTTTGCACCAGGAAGACACCAGAAAAAGGAAGTCCATAGTAATACTTGTAAATGTATGAATACATGATAAGTATATCAGTCACACACACTGCACGTCTTTTGACACCACAAGTAGGGCCAAAAAGAACGAGTCACTCTTTAAACAGTAAATATATGATAACTACTTAAAATCTTTGTCAGTTGACAAAAAACTAATCCAGAAACAATAGAGCCCTTTACCGACAATGGTGCATAGGCAGCACCACAGTCAAGCTCCTCCTCCACTGCATTTAGACGTTCCAGAAAGGAATGACAGCTGGCTTCTGGTGGCTGGACGCCGTTGGTTATACAGTGAGCCTAAATTAAAAATACAAAACAAAAACATGTCAACACTCAACACCTTCACACTAATAAAGACAGTCCTGATAAACCACCTGGGAGCTGGAGTCACAGCCCTGAGCTTTGGTGGGTGAAATGATATCTCCGTCACTGAGGAAGCTCTGCAAACAGGACCAAGAGCATCAAAATACATCCAAAATACCCAAACCTGTACAACTTAGGTTTTTTTTTTGACACCATGTCAGTTATTTGCCCTGTGAATTTACAACCTTCCCAATGATACAAATATTTGGGGTAACGGACATTTCCATTGCACTGAATTCCACCGAAAAGTGCAGAGTTCACTTCTTTGCTAGCAAAATTATGTTTATTATTATTATTATTATTAAAAGATCAAGTACACCTTGAAAGAGTGCATGACACCCCCCCGAAAATATTTTTTGTCATATATTTTCCATACATAAGTGCATGTTCTAGTGTTTGTTTACGTACGTATACTATGCTGTCATTTGACAATCCTTAACCCAGCATTTTTGTGAGGTCCAACTCTTTTACACATGCACTTGTTAAAAAAAATGTATGTTGGATTGTAATTATGCTTCTTGTTGTAATAATAATTTGTTAAAAAAAAAAAAATGACAATGGTAACGCGTGTTGCAAGGCCGACCTCTTCATCGTCCTCATCATCATCGTCGCCGTTGTCCTCGGGACAGTACTCTTCATCTGAAGAATCTTCCTCAGGATCCAGATGGACATCCACAAACTGAAGTTGATGCCACCTGGTCAGCATTTACTCCACTTGCTCCGGTAGTTTACGTACTTTACCTGCAGACTTTGCTCTGCCGACAAATTCCATTCGAGACACTGGACGGAAACAGCAAGGAAAGATTGTCAAGCGGATGAAGACGAAAAACATACACAGCTATTTTCTCACCTGTCCGTGCTGGATGGCCCTCTTGAGTCTCGAGCGGGTCATCTTGGGCTCCTGGGTTGGCAACATAGAATAAAGAACTGTCAGCAAGCTGTAGGACACTCACCAGCGTTTATGCTGCCACATCACTTACAAACAAGGGCAGATCCCGGGTTGCCCGGATGGCGGC
Organism: Urocampus carinirostris; assembly: GCF_059441175.1. NCBI lineage: Eukaryota > Metazoa > Chordata > Actinopteri > Syngnathiformes > Syngnathidae > Urocampus > Urocampus carinirostris. The sequence continues at coordinate 44,443,561 of NC_142350.1, read as the reverse complement.
TTTCATCATGTCCACCACGTGCTCATGAGTGATCACCTCCTGGCCCCCCAAAAAAACATCTGGCTTGTCAAGCCGAGGAGCAATTCTTCAGACATTCAGTTGCCATTAGACATGGGGCATATCTGCCATTCTTAGATGCATCGCCATTCACCTAACCGTTCCCAGCTCTCGGCAGTACTTGACCGACATAATGGATCACGGCAACAACTGACCATTTGACCATTTTGTATCTAGTGTGCGCGACTTTCCATAAATTCAATAAATTCTCATGGTAATTAATTAAAGGTTCTATCCAGAACTTGAAATTTTGCTAGTCTCTGCCGCCATCTTCTGGCTTAGTCATGATTACAGCTTCAGTCTGCTCATTCCTCAAGTATTAATAAACCTTTTTCATCCTTTTTGGGGTTTGGGTTGGAGTTCGGACTGTACTTTTATGATTTTCAGGCTACACTAACAAAAAAAAAAATGAAATCACTTTCCTTCCCCACCCCCTTCTTTCCTGATTCCTAGTCTGTTGCGCGCCTCAAAACAGTGATGCCAAAAATAAAAGCAGATAGGCGTGGTGGAAAGAAAATATAGAGGCTCTTTGAACCCAGTTCGGCATTGTTAACGAGTACTTAATGGAGAAAACATTTCACTTATCTTACCAATACATAAAATCTAAATATTGCAAGTGACAAATGTGGGAAAAGTGTAAAAAGGTGCCACCTCCATCCCCCAAAAAGTTGTATGATCATAATCTAATATTAAACTGAATAGTTGGCATTCTACATTTTACAAGTCAGATTTATTTTGGTGTCATAAACAGTGTTAGTGTGTGTGCACAACTTACATGCAAGATGGTGCGCACGTTGCCAGATGTCAAGTTGTGTCGTCTGGATTTTCGGTCCAGATCGATGTCCAGTCGGCCCAGCTCGTCTTCGCTGGACTCGGAAATATGATTCCCACCTGTAAGAAGGGTCAAACATCAAAAAACATCAATGTTACCTGGCCACAGAGGGGCGGCACATTCTCAGTCACCTGAGCAAGATCTCTGCTCATCGTCATGTTCGCCATTCTTGAACTTCAACACGTTAATTCCCACTTGGTCTTCATACATTTTCGTTGTTGGAATCATTAGAAGATAAATCGTTTTCTTCTTATTGCATCCATTGATCTACATGAACACGGATAAAACATACAAACAATTATTGCATCACGACAACCCATCTTTTTTTATTTTACCTCCAGGAACATGATATTTTGCAAAACATTTCGGGGAAAAAAAACAACAGTTCACCCCAAGATACAAAGCCCCCACCTTACGACGTTTCACTTTATGGTGCGGGATAAGATGTTTTTTCTCTTTATGGCACATAAACAACAAATTATTTTGCATGCACAAAAACACAAAATCAAAACTTTACTGTGTTTGTGTGTATGACGAGTTCTGTTACCAAGATGGCCGTCTGCTATTGGTTAACGTCATATAAGATGTTTGGTTGGTTGGATCCCATTTCATGGGGCGTTTATTGGGCAAGTACAGTCTGCTTGCGCCCATTCCTCTTCAGGCCAACATATAATTCCACTCGGCCTCGAATCGGGCACCTTTTGCGTGTTGGTCTGCTCATGGTTTGTATCACGACATCATTAAGATGCTGATATGCTATTAGCTGAAATAATAGGATAGGGTTCTCTCCCCCTCCATACGGCAATTACGCCTTATGATCCCAAAGCACAGAACAGATTCACATACATGTCAATTCATAAGTTTTCCGTAGACGTCTTCCTGTTTTGATAATTTCAAATTGTTTACGCCATAAAACATTTGTTGTACAGGAGAAAGGTTTTGAAACAATTTTGAAAGAACTGTTGTTTATTTGGTAAATACAATAAAGTTGTATACACAAATAATCTTTATTTTGATACTACATAGTTTGTCTTGCTGTGACAAAAATGGTTTCCGCATTGCTTTTGAGGGGTTAAGGGTTTGATATCGGATAAAGTCCCAGTGTGTAATATTTGATAACTAGAAAGCACTGTTGTCTAATGCAAAGGAAATCCAGTGCCAATTATCACTGCGTAGAAGCTAAATCCCAGACAAACATGGCGACTACTACAAAGTTAGGATACCACTATGTGAAATAAATTAAAATTTCTCGAACTATAATTTATTTAATTATTTTTTTGGGGGGGGGGGTAAAAATGAACATATGACAGTTGGTGTATTTTTGCAAAGTATTCGAATTAATGTTTTTTTAAGTGAATTAGTTTTTTGTACCACTGGGAGGCACTAAATACAAAACACTGTCCCTTTAACAATGGGGAATTTAGCTATTACCTGAGGTTGAAAGGTATGGATTCATATCGTATTCCGGGGGTCTATTTAAAATATGAGAGAAAACAAAAAATAACACGATTACAAATGTAGGTACGGCACTACAACATATAAGGATAGGCCATCAAAAGATAATGCACCAAAAATTACTCACGTTACGTCGAGCCAAAAGTAAATAAGAAAAATGGCGACGATGAACGCTTCCGTGTATCGACTGACATATAAACCAATTTGGGACCTTCACTCCACTCTGTTCGATTCACAATGAGAACAAAAGTATTTTCAGTGCTTTCTCAAAATCCAAATTGCTGTTTTTGTTAAAATGAAGAGCGCGTTCGTCTGGTTCGCCATCCTTAATTCTGCTCGCTATGCGCGCGAGAGCAACATGGTGACGTCACTATCTTCGGCTCATAAATGGCAGTAGCGGTGTCACAGGAAATATTAGCTTTCGCTCCCTACCGGCTCGGAGGCTTTCGGGGAATCGCGCTCCTTTCGCGGAAGTATAACATAAAGTGTTCCCTCCCCGTTTATTTGCTTAAATTTTACGTCCTTGGTACATAACAAACCTTTTTTGAATTAAAAAAAGTTGAAAACTGAAGGAAAGAGTGAGCTTTTTTTACATGTACACTCACATAACTACCTCAACGGGAGCCGGTGTTGTGCCCTTTTCCGACTCCTATGCAAATTCCTCCCCCCCTCCGATTTTAAATGAAAAAAACAACAATTTGTTTACACCGCGGGATCCAATGCAACCAGGGTTTCATTCACAATAAAAAAGACATTACATACGGATATTATAGTAAATCAAATAAATATTATTTGTGTACAATTAGTTGTGATTGCGCAAATCATAGCGTACAGTGACGTTGGTGACTTTTCCATCCGCATTAACAAACGCATTTTGTAAAATACGATCGCGCTTTATTGTTTAAATAAACGCGTTATATAGACTAGAATCTCCCAATTATTATAATTAGCTCGCTTTATTTTGTTTTAAAGCGTATTATATAGAATACGATCGCTTTTGTCGGAAGCGTACATTGACGTTGGTGACATTTTCATCCGCGTTAAAAAACGCAATTTGTAGAATACGATCGCGCTTTATTGTTTAAATAAACGCGTTATATAGACTAGGATCTCCCAATTATTATAATTAGCTCGCTTTATTGTTTTAATAAGCGTTTTATATAGAATACGATCAGGGGGGGGGGGGGGGGTTGGGGGGAATTTGCATAGGAGTCGGAAAAGGGCACAACACCGGCTCCTGATTGGTGCGGAGCTGGCTCCCGACTGTCACTTGAAAGAGCTGGATCATAGAGCTGTTATATTCGTGAACGACACACAATGATCTCCAAGGGAGCCAGTTCCTGTTTAATGGGGAGTAGGCATTTGCGGCGCACTATTGTGAATGTGCTTGATTGCTGTTGAGATTGTCAAGATTGTTTTCTGTTATTAGTGTCAATAAATTTGTTCAAACTAAAAAAAAAAAACTTCAAAGAGCCATCTCATAGAGCACGGGTGTCAATCAGGCGGCCCGCGGGCCAGATCAGGCCCGCTAAGGGATTGAATCCGGCCCGCGAGACAACACTCAGAGAAGCGCAAGAGGAAATCGAGCTGCAGGTTGAAATATGTCAAAAGCCAAGTGCCTCTCACAAAGACACTGTACTTGTATTTCTTTCTCTCGCTCTCTCTCTCTCACTCTTTTCCACCCTGTTTCTCCCACTCTCTGTCTCTGTCACTTTCACTCTCTGTGTCTCTCCTTTTCTCTTCCTTTGTTGCTCTTTGTCTCTTTCTCTCTCTGTGTCTTTTTAACTTCTAACTTCCTTTTTTCCCTTTCTCTCTTTTCTCTTTCTCTCTTCCTACCCTTCTATCTTTCTATTTCTCTTTGGATTTCTTTCTTCCTCTCCCTTTCTTTTCCCCATCTCTCACGACTTTTTATCTCTTTTGTTTCTTACGCTCTCTTCCTCTCTCTCTTTTTCTTTGTTTGTCCCGCCCTGTCTCCTTCTCCCTCCCTCTTACTCTTACTTCTTTATTTCTCTTTTTCTTTCACTTTAATCTACTAGTCTGGACCCCAACAGAATGTTTGTTCTAACGTGTGGCCCCCAAGCTAAAATGATTTTGACACCCCTGTCATATAGCCTTTATATTCACAAACGACACATAACTATCACAACGGGAGCCAACTCCTGTCGCTCGTTTCAATTATGTTCGTGAATTTCACATTACTATCTTGAAGGGAGTTAGTTTCTGATTGGTGCAGGGCAGGGTCCCGTCGTTCACTTCAAAGAGCTGGCTCATAAAGCCGTTACGTTCATGAAAAACACACAACTATCTCGAAGGGAGCCGGTTCTTGATGTGTGGGGAGTAGGCTCCCGTCGCTCACTTCAAAGAGCCAGTTTATAGAGCCGTTATGTTTACAAACAACACATACCATTCTTAATGGAAGCCAGCTCAAGTCAAGTCAAGTCATTTTTATTTGTATAGCCCTAAATCACAAAGAGTCTCAAAGGGCTTCACAGATTATTACACTATATTAAACAGACTATTTTGCAGCCGACGAGAAGAGTGGGTTATTCATATGCTATGGAGTAGGCCAATCAGATCTGAAAGATAAGAGGGAGCAAGTCCATGTATGATTTTGTATAATACTAAGAGAACCTTGAAATCACATCTAAGGCTAACTGGGAGCCAATGCAGGTTAGCCAAAATCGGTGTTATGTGATCGTACTTTTTTCATCTCATCTCATCTCATTAGCCGTACCGCTTCTCCTCATTAGGGTCGCGGGTGGGGCTGGAGCCCATCCCAGCCATCTCCGGGCAGTGGGCAGGGGACACCCTGAACTGGTTCCCAGCCAGTCGCAGGGCACACAGGGACAGACAGCTCATTCGCTCATTCACGCCTAGGGACAATTTGGACCGGCCAATTCACCTGAAATGCATGTTTTTGGAATGTGGGAGGAAACCGGAGTGCCCGGAGGAAACCCACGCAAGCACGGGGAGAACATACAAACTCTGCACAGGAAGTCTGGAGCTGGATTTGAACCCACGACAGGTTCCCGAGACATTAACTGTGCCGCACAAGCGCTAACCACTGCGCCGCCGTGCTGCCCTTCGTACTTTTTTGTCCTAGTTAAAAGCCTCGCTGCGGCATTTTGTACCAGCTGAAGAGACTTGATTCTAGACTCCGGGAAACCAGAGAGTAGTGCATTACAGTAATCGAGACGGGAGGTAACTAACGCGTGAATTATAATTTCCGCATCCAACTGAGACAGTATTGAACGGATTTTAGCAATGTTACGAAGATGGAAGAAAGCGGTTCTAGTATTTTTCTTTACATGCATTTCAAAGGATAGATCAGGGTCAAATATGACACCTAAATTTTTAACTGAGTCACTCTGTGTGATGTGACATTTGTCAATGTTCACAGCAGTTTTTGAGAATAAGTCACGGCATTTAGATGGACCAATGACTAACATTTCGGTCTTTTCAGAGTTAAGACGCAAGAAATTGAGTGACATCCACTCTTTTATCTCAGTGAGGCAGGCCTCCAAATTTCCATAGTTTAGTGTGGAAGATTCCTCCAACGGAAGATAGAGTTGAGTGTCGTCTGCGTAGCAGTGGAAGCTGATATTGTACTTACGAATAATATCACCTAATGGAAGCATGTAAATGCTGAAAAGAAGGGGGCCAAGCACTGAACCCTGCGGAACACCACAGGTAACATTAAAGGGCTCAGATGTCATTTCGCCATATTTAACACAGTGCGTCCTATCTGAGAGGTAGGATCTGAACCACGAGAGGACGGTTCCTGAGAGACCAATCCATTTTTCCAACCGTTCTAGTAGGAAATTGTGGTGCACTGTGTCAAAAGCAGCACTAAGATCCAGCAGCAGCAAAAGTGATGAAGTGCCAGAATCCATTGCCAGTAGGAGATCTTTTGTTACCTTGATCAGAGCTGTCTCAGTAGAGTGGTTAGCCCTGAATCCTGATTGCAAAGATTCAAAAAGGTTATTCTCGGATATGAAATCATTCAGCTGCTGTGCCACTACCTTTTCAAGTACTTTAGAAAGGAAAGGTAGGTTTGACACAGGTCTATAATTACTTAAGATTTCTGGATCAAGGTTGGGTTGTTTCAGTGTGGGTTTAATAACGGCGGACTTAAAAGCTGCTGGAACTACACCTGAGGAGAGTGATATGTTTATAATATTTAGAACTGAAGGTCCAAGGACGCCAAAAAGACTTTTAATAAGTGAACCTGGGAGCGGGTCGAACTGGCAAGTTGTCAGTTTGGCCGCATTCACCACCTGTTTGAGATCATCAAGTGACAGTTCACTAAAACTGGACAATTTCCCTGGACAGCCACCCTGTCGTGCATCTGTAGATTTCAGCCCTTTAATATGTGTGGTATTAATAATGTCTTTAGCAATTTCTTCCTGTATGCATTGAATCTTCTTAGTAAAGAAGACCATTAAGTCATGAGCAGAGTGCGTCGAACTATCTGTGATAGTCTGTCAAAAAGGACTTTGGGATTGTTTTTTTGAGACGCAATCACCTTTAAAAGGTAGGCCGATTTTGCAGAGGCAAGGGCCGCTTTATACTTTAACAAGCTGTCACACCAGGTTTGATGGAATACCTCAAGCTTGGTAGCGCGCCATTTTCTTTCCAATTTCCTGCATTCTTGTTTAAGGGTTCTCGTTTCATCAGTAAACCAAGGCGTGCGTCTTTTAGGGCGTGATTTTAGCTTTATGGGCGCTATTGAATCCAGGACACTAGTCAGGGTAGTATTGAACTCATTCATGAGTGAGTCAATCGAGCCATTGTATGAAGGAAAGGACGCAACTGCTCGAGGAAAAATTTCAAAGAGCTCAGAAACTGTGACAGTGCTTATATTGCGTCCGCTAAATCCTTCAGCTTTTTTAACACTACATTTAGCTAGCACCTCAAATGTAACTAAATAATGATCCGAGATAACGGTAGTACTCGGTAACACCATAATGTTTGAGGTTAAAACTCCTCGAGTCAGAACCAAGTCTAGCGTGTTTCCATCTTTATGGGTTGGCAAATCAACCAGTTGATTAAAACCAAATGCATCAATTAGAGACCGAAACGCAATAGTAAGTGAACTGAGTGGGGAGTTCCTATGATTGTTAAAGTCCCCCATAATTATAATTTTGTCTGCATAGGTTACTAGTTCAGACAAAAGTTCAGCAAATTCGTCTAAGAAAGTTGTGTATGGCCCAGGTGCACGATAGATAGTTATTACATCAATTGACAATTGAGGGGACCGCATCACAAGAGCCTCAAACGTTTTGTAATTATTAGAGGTACGTGTATTAAATTTGAGCGATTTTTCAGAAATGAGCGTGACACCGCCACCCTTTTTCAACGTGCGTGCTACATGGCTACTCGCGTAGTCTGGGGGTGAAGCATATTTTAGCGCTAAATACTCATCCGGGCATAACCAAGTTTCACAAAGACCAATACAGTTAAGTTTATAATCACGAATAATGTTATCAACAAGTAAAGCTTTAAGAGCAAGCGATCTAATATATAAAAGACCAAATTTTAGCTTTGCTGAATCATTTGACTTAGCTGAAGTCTTTGTAGTCTTTGTAGAGATCGTCACAAGATTTTGCCGTTGGGGCCGTTCGTGAGCGTTGAGTTTAAAGCGTCGGTTGTCCGGCGAGGAATGAATGGTGGAAACTGTCACATCCTCGCGTCCTTCTTGCTCCTTCGACTTCGCACGCTTCACACATCTACCCGCACGGCAACCACGCTTCTGTTTTCTGTCTTTACGGCGCCGTTGTCGTCGTTTATTAGGAGGAATAGTTGTCCACAAGGATGCCGGATCTCTTTGAAGTTCGCTCGGTGTAAAAAGTGCCCGAAAAGTTGAAATTTAGACGCCCACCCAACCGAATAAGTTCGTCCCTACTGTAAGTATTTTTGGCCACGCATGTGTCCAAAAAAGAAAGCAAAAAAGACAAAGAGAACGGCAATAAATAGAAGATTAGCTGGAGAGCAACTAGCCGCAGCATCCATGCTGACTTCAAAAGCCTGTCATTCATTTCAAAGAGCCGGCTCAAAGACCCATACGTTCGTGAACGACACATCACCACTAACAATGACATAAGTGATAGCAGCAAGACCTAGCCTTCTGCCAAGTGGCTAACACAATTGGCTAGAGAAACAATCAGTGGGAATAAAAGGCCTGAATGATGAACTCGGCCTCAGCTGTGTGTGGTAAGTGCTAAAATCAGCGCCTGGACAAGCAATTTTGCAAAACCCTCATTCGTGCTTCCGGAGCAAGATGACAGCCAAATATGTCGGCTTCCTCAAGTTGTGTAATACCATTACAAATTTCTAAGCCAACAGGTCATGTTCTCGAGATAGTGTTTTGGCCTATTATTTGAACCAATAATTTTACATTTCAATTAAAGAAGTATTTTCACACCACAAGGGGTTGCTATATAATACAGACTGTCGCTTTAAGTAAGGGCCCAAAAAGCAGGTGGACATTTTGACATTTCGATGACACAGTGCGGAACCAACGAGGTAGGGGGGATTCCCAACCCAATCCCAGTTTAGCAGATAGGGGTATCTACATCCTCGGTTGCCATGGTAATGCTTAAGTTACACTGACTTGGAGGCGGCCAGCCGAGGGTTAAACTGTAAGAACAAGAGTGGGCGGATGAAGATGAGGAGGAGGGAGAGAGAGGAGGATGATTCTCTCGTCGAGCGCTTAAAAAAAGAAAAGAAAATCTCTTTGTTGTGACGTTGACGCAGTAGTGGGAGCCTAGCGCACTCGCACCAAGCGTTTGAGCAATGAAGCAAAATGAGAACGCCGCACATCTTCGTCTTTGGCTTCATCGTCACGGCTTGCACGTGCGCTGCCACTCCTTGAGGTCATTAAAAGGTCAGCTCAAAGATGCTATTCTATGCTCACTGTCAGTCAACTTTTTATGACATCGAAAGAAAATCGGCTAACGTTAGCTTGCTCGTTTTAGAAATCTGTTGGTGTTGACTGCGGTTTTACTGTACCATCATCAACGTCATTACATGGTTGCTTTGGTGATTTGCTGCCTGATGAAGATGAGCACAACGGGACGACGCAAATGAGGGTAGCATAGGGAGGGGGGATACAGGGGGGTTAGGTGCGTTACAACGGTTTAGGTTCTTTCATTCCATCAGGCGATGGCAAGCAGGGCATCCTCCAAGAAGTGAAACATCATAAGATGGCCGCCCTCTAAGGCCGCTTAACATCAATATATTGATTTTCTCTCTTTTTCTATGGCAAAAATGCCTCCGCTAAAGTAGAGGAGCATTACGTGAACATTTGGTAGGGTCAGCTACATTAATTTGCCAACAACAGCCAAGAAATGTGCAAGTTCTGCTGTTCTCTAAGGTTACCTGGCCTCAGAAATGCCATGGATGCCAACAGCGACAAGACTTAGCGATGACACAAGAAGAATTACAATTCAAAAGATACAAGTGACCCTGTAACCTTAATCAGATCCATGAATTTGGCTATAGTGTATTTTGGTATCATTTTTAAACAAGGGGAAATTGTTAAGTCACTGGTTAACCACCTTTAAGTACCTGGTGACCATAGGAAATCCACCCCAGCAATCCTGTAGTTCTGTAATGCCTTTAGGACCAACCAATACACAGCACAGTGAGCAGGTTTTGAAGAGACGTAAAGAGATGTGAAGCAGGTTTGGTGTTTCATGCAGTGCCTCCCTGACTTTGATAGCCTAAGCATGTAGGAAAGGGCTGAAAAAATTCAAAGACGGCTCAACGATCCTGTGGTTATTTGACGCTTTGACATCTAGGCAGGACCCAAAGAGACGTGAAGCACATTTGGTGTTTTGCACATCGCATCCTTGTCTACAATAGCCAGGTCAAGTTGGAAAGGCGCTATGGCAGTACTGAAGATCTCTATCACCTTGAGTACTGTTTAAGGCACAATGTGGTGGGCAGGATTTGAAGAGAAGTGAAGGGACAAAATACATTAGTTCGTCTGCAATGTAATCCTCCAGAGGGCAAAAAAAATCAATACTCACTTCAACAACATCTAGTTCAATTAAGTGATGTTTACATTGTCCGTGCATGACAATCGATTGTAAAAGGCAATGGAGGAAAAAAAGCTTGCAGATTACTCTCGTTACAAAACCCGTCCTGATGTTGAATTTCTCTGTGCTGCTCCCACAGGTCCAGAGTTACTTTGAGGAGACCTCAGGCTGAGCTGAATATGGGGGACGGAGTACTTCGGCGCACCGAGGGCAATGCTCTCCTCAAGGCTGTCTCCCAGGGCAAGCTGAGATTGAGCCGCCTGCTGCTAGAAGGCGGGGCATACGTCAACGAGGGCAACGAGCTAGGCCAAACTCCGGTGTCGGCTGCCTGCCTCGCAGACTACGAGGACCCTCGGACCCGCCTACGGATGGTGCGTTACCTGTTGGAGAAGGGCGCTGACCCCAACATCCCGGACAAGGGCGGCAAGACGGCTTTGATGCATGCCTGCCTTAAGCGGGCCGGCAAGGAGGCTGTGGCCCTCCTGCTTGAGAACGGGGCTGATCCCAGCCTTAAGGACTATTCGGGCTGCTCCGCCCTCATGCACGCCCTCAACAAGGGCGACCGTGACACCCTGCAGGTCATGCTGGACGCCTGCAGGGCCAAAGGCAAAGAAGTTATAATTATCACAACCGATACGTCTCCATCTGGTACCAAAAAGACCAAACAGTACCTGAACTCTCCTCCATCTCCGAATGTGGTTGAGGTGGCATCCCCCTCGTCCACCACAAGCTGCATGTCGCCATCGGACGTGGAGCTGGTGACCTCGTCCCCAGCAGACCGTGGAACAAACAGTGAAGAAAACAGCATTTTTAGCTTTCCGCCAGCCTCCACATTGGCACCATACATTGCCCCCTCTCAAGGTGAGAAAAGAGCCCCTTCTCGCAAGCTGCTGAAGAGGCTCAACTCGGAGCCTTGGGGCCTTGTGGCGCACCTGGGATCCGGTGTCCCTCCTCGTGAGAGTGTCAGAGGGCATCCAGAGGAAGTGGAGGACACCTGTAACTTAACCCAACGACTCGATGGACTGTGCGTGAGCGAGCCCAATGGTCGTCTCTTGTCACGGCGACACAGCATAGAGACCCACGAGCCTTGTTCCCCGAAATTCATGGACCCACCCTGTTGGGAAGACCGCGTCGTCTTCGCCCCCTCCTTTGTGCCGGAAAAGGTTCAACACCAACAACAAATCTTAAATAGTTGGAAAGTGCCTTCGGACTCTCAGTCCAACCCCAGTCCTCAGATCTTGGCTCATCCAAAACTGACACAATACGAGGCAGACATGTGCCCCACATCCATCCCTGGATCTCCTGATTCTGGGCTGGTGTCTGTGGAGCGGAAGAGGTACAACACATCCCCCTTTTCCTTGGTCAACACCTCATCTCGAGAGTCTCTAGAGAACATCCCCACCAATCCTGTGTCGCCAGCGTCCATCGGCACTCGCAGCCACAGACTCATAGAACGCCGTGGCTCTGGGACACTACTTCTGGACCGCATATCCCACACGAGGCCCGGTTTTCTTCCGCCACTTAACATCAACCTCCAAAGACCCATCCCAGATATCGGCTGCAATGGAAAGCCCCCCTCGCCGATCCTCGGGTCCCACAAGATCTTGATACCCCTTGCCCCGACATCTCCCAAACGCAATCCTGACTTCAAGACCAAAAAAAAGCTTTTTAGGAGACACTCTATGCAGCCGGAGCAGATGAAGCAGCTTTCCACGTTCCAGGAGATTTTAACTGAGAAGGTCATCCACTTCAGCGGAGACTGATGTTATTCTGCTCTTCGACGGTGGGAATGAAGATTTGCAATGAATTCCAAATAAACGAGTTACCTGCATTTCTTTGGCACAGGCTCCACCCTCTTTGCCACCTTTGCTCAAGCCTGCACTAAGTGAGAATAAGCATTTCAGATCCCATAGGGTTGATACTACTGCACCTTACTGTACACTGTTTGTGTATTTTGATGCGAGTTCTTAGAACTGTCGGAGGTACTGAACAACACCTGTGATCTTGACTCCTGTGTTTATGCACCAGGTACTTTTGTATTGAAACCTTTCCCTATTCAGACTCAAATCCTTGACTATAGGTTTCATGTTTTGGGATGGAACTATGGGGCGGAAGATCCAAACACAGGGCCCAGATTTGAACTTTGTGAAAGATGAAATGTAATACATAAAAGTTCATACTGTACATACTTGTCCTCGCGATTTTTGGCTGCACTTTCTGTCGTATGAAGGAAAATGAAAGAAAAAAGTTGAGCTAAACAATGTGTGTGTGTGTGTGTGTGTGTGTGTGTGTGTGTGTGTGTGTCCCTCTCTCTGGCGAAACCCCGGTCCCTTCCCCTTTCTACCTCCGTGCCGCGTTCCTCATGCCAACATTTTTGTTTGACAGTAACTTCGAGGATGTCTGTTTCCAACCGGTCCCAATGGGAGGTCCCCATTTTTGGGGGTGCGGCAGTCTTCCGTGTGGGGACCACGGCTTTGCTGTTTACCGTGGCAACCGCTGGCAACCTGGCGCTGCTGGCCAGCGCGTGCGGTGGACGAGGCCGTCGCGGTCCAGGCTCTCGCCTTCGGCCTCTGGTCATCAGCCTGGCTTCGGCCGACCTCATGATGACCTTTGTGGTGATGCCCCTGGATGCGGCGTGGAATGTGACGGTGCAGTGGTATGGCGGCAACGTCCTTTGCAAGTTGCTCAGCTTCCTGAAGCTGATGGCCATGTACGCTTCGGCGTTGGCGCTGGTGGTCATCGGGGTGGATCGACACTGCGCTATCGTGCAACCGCTGCGCACTCTGAGCACCAGGCGCAGGAACAGGCACATGCTAGCACTGGCCTGGAGCCTCAGCGCCGCGCTGGCCACTCCACAGGTGCGTGCTTTAATCGAGCGCTAGACGGGCTTTCGACTTTGTTGGATGGTTCCTGGACCTGTGTCACGTAGCATGTTGATCAAGTTTTAAAGGCCTTTCAAGCACTGCATCTCAAGAACAGTGCAGGAATGCAGAAGCGTCGCCTTGGCAACGTTTGTACAAGTCTGGCTTTTCAAGACCCGCCAGGCTCAGCAGAAACCTGCTGCAAATCCTGGCCGGAATGTTCCTGGTGTTTAATAAGGAAGGCCGCCTGTTGCTAGATGGAAGACAATCTGAGTCAGGCTAGCAGACCGGGGCTAACCCACACGAAGCCTTGAAACAAAATAATTGAATAGTTTTTGTATCTGCCGTTACAGAGTTTCAAATCCATTACTTCTACGATACATAAGGAAAAAAAAAGATCACCATAGCCTCTGCAAATTGTCTCATATCCATTTATGAATAAATATACATGCAAACATTGTTATGTACATGTTATATTTCATTTATTGTTCATAGATAGAGCATTTGAGCAAAGTGGTTTTGAAACACTCCGATTAAAATCAAAGTAATACAATATGTCCCTTTGTAATCACGAAATTTGATTATATGAATTGAAAGACTACAACAACAAAAACAGGGCTACCAATCAAATATTGTTGTTAGTACTGTAATCTTAAAGTTATTTTGCGCTTCCTTGGTCGCGGCCTCAATAATTGTGGGTTAAAGGATATTCTATGATCAATTATCCCATTATCGTATATTGCTGCGAGGAAGAACAGCAAATTATAGTGTTATTGGGAGGCGTGTCATTCTGGCCCACGCCTAAAATGAAATGCATGGTTGTGACCACAACCCGTTATCCCTGGTCAATTATTGTTGAGAGCAGGGGCCGGCGGGCCTTTTTTTTCTGATTTGTCCTTCTAAACCGTGCCATTGCGGCTTGACTAAGATGAACTGCACAGTTTTAACACAATCAGATATCCCTAGTTGACTATATTGCTGAGAGCATTGGCAGAGAGGCAAATTTGTGTTGTATGTGGAGGATCTTTTTTTCTGTTTGTTCGGTCTAAAATAAACAGCACCCTTTTTTCTGTTTTTTTCCGCCTAAAATGAACAGCACCCATGCAGCCATGATCCATTTACCCCAGTTCACTATTGCTGAGAGCAAGGGCTGAGCGAGTAAATTTGTGTCATGTGCTCTGGCTTCTTTTTTCCGGTTTCTTTACCGGATAAAATGACAAAACCTGTGCGGCCGCGATCCATTATCCCTGATGAGAGTGAGGGCTGACGGAGCATATCTGAGGGGTTTCTGGTCCCTAAGAATTATGATAATCAAGTATTACATTACTACTCTATTGATTATATATATATATATATATATATATATATATATATATATATATATATATATATATATATATATATATATATATATTTATTTATTTATATTTATATATATCCACAAATCCATCCATTGTCTGCATCCCTTATCCTCAGTAGGGTCGCGGGGGTGCTGTAGCCCATCCCAGCTATCTTCGGACAGTCGGCAGGGTACACCCCAACCTGGTTGCCAGCCAGTTGCAGTTCCAGGGCACACAGAGACAGACAACTCACTCGCTCATTCACACCTAAGGGACAATTTGGACCGGCCAATTAACCTGACATGCATGTTTTTGGAATGTGGGAGAAAACTAGAGTGCTCAAAGGAAACCCACGCAGGCACAAAAAGAACAAGCAAACTTTGCACAGGAGATTCGATCCCATTACCTCAGAACTGTGCCGCAGACACGCTAACCACTCATCCACTGTGTCGCCCATTCTCTGTCTTAAATTCTAGATAAGTGTTTCCTTTATTGTCCGAAAGTCATGCTACCGTCATGTGACACAATGTTCCTTCCCCCTTGCAGCTGTTTGTGTTCAGCGCAGTGGAGGCACGCGAAGTGGCGTTCACGCAATGCGCCACGCATGCCACATTTAGCATGCGTTGGCATCAAACCTTTTACAACATGTTCCACTTCGCCGCCTTGTACGTACTGCCCCTGCTGGCCATTAGCTGCTGCTACGGACACATCCTTCTGCATATCAACAACACCCACCTGAGGAGCAAAGGTGAGCGTCTGTAGACCTGTCAGGCCTGACCAGTGTCAGGTGTTTTACTCAGGAAAAAAGCAGTTACAATTACTAGTTACTTCATCTAAAAAGTAAGTAAGTTACCATTATCCCCCCTCCCCCTCCGGTTTACTATCTAATTGCAAATTAACGTAGATAAAGTACTCACATTGGAGCACCTTTAAGGCTCTTAAAATAGCCACCTCATAAAAGGAATGGAAGAAACATGTACACCAAACTGTGAAAGCAGTGAATCCTCAATATTTCGCTTGTGCAATCTTAAGAGCTTGCAAACTTACACAAGCAAGACACTCCATATCAATTTTGTCTTTTGTCTTCAAACCAGTTGAAGATTTACTTCTCCATTTAAGGGGAATGTCCGAGGCGTTTTCTTGTTTCTCCAGGCATAGTGTACTGCATAAGTAATTTTATATGTAAAATGACCAAAATTCATCACTCTTACTGTAAATTCAGGGCTCACATTTGCCCCATTGATTTTGTTGTTTTTGTATAAGCCACGCCCCCTCCCCATGCGCTGTGTACCATTTGCTCCTGGTGACACACAACCAAATATCCGCATATAACCTGACTCCCTTCTTTGATTATTGTATTTTATATTTGAAATGTGGCTTTGATGTGAGAAAATACGAGAAGTAGAATATCAAAATATCAGTAGGGAGAAACTACACGCACTCGTACTCTTTGGTCATTGCTGTAAAAGAGCCAATAAAAGCAGAGCCTTCCAAGTGACCTTTCCAGCCTTGACTTTTATCCTTCATCTACAGTTTGACAGCAGAGATCTGCTTCCCAGAGCTACCCTCCCTACTTTTTTTCTATTTCTGTTTTTTTGAGTCTCTCTTTACAGTAGAGGTCAGCTTGTGGCTCTTTAGCACCACCCAAGTAGCTCTCTTGAGCTTTTTTAATAATATTTGGAAATGGAAAAAGATGCAGGAGGTAATAATGTATACTCTACATGATTATGTTGTAGTTTTCCGCAGGAGGAGAAACATGTCATATTTGATGAGGCAGACCCAAGCGCAGAAACAGAAGCTGACTATAGTTTGTTAGGGGACAAATTGAGCTAATAAAAGGCAATCCGCACATTGGAGGCGGAAGAAAGACTTGCAAAGAAAAAAAAATCTAATTAAGTCAAGTAAAGTCACATTTATTTGTATAGCCCTTAATCACAAAATGTCTCAACGGACTGAACGGGTTACAATGACACCATCCTCTGATCTTAAACCAATATGCGGGAAAGGAAAAACTCAAAAACCTCAGCATGAGGAATATAAGAAACCTTGAGAAGGGGCCTCTGGAAAACTTTCACTATCCAGAAAACATGAACAGGTAAACTCATGCAGAAGATCAGGGCCATCAAGGGTAAATAACAATCTGATCCCTTTTGCCTTTGGCACAGTCCTTTATGACTGAATTCCTGATTCAAGTCATGTGCAGGTGATGAGCAACAGGTGTGGGGTCCTCCAGTTCGTCTGCCTGTTGGCGCCCTCTGGAGGACGGTGGCAGCTTTTATTTTATTTTTTTTGCAGCTCCAGGCAAATTTGTTTTGGTTTTTGGGTCTGTTATGGATTTTTCAAAATTATAGATTGCCAACCCCTGATCTATGTTAATTAGCTAATTGTTTCCTAAACCCACAGATAAAAACTGTAAAATAACAAACTAGTATACTGGACTGTCTCAGAAAATTAGAATATTGTGATAAAGTTCTTTATTTTCTGTAATGCAATTAAAAAAACAAAAATGTCATACATTCTGGTTTCATTACACATCAACTGAACTATTTCAAGCCTTTTATTATTTTAATATTGCTGAATTTGGCTTACAGCTTAAGAAAACTCAAAAATCCTATCTCAAAATATTAGAATATCATGAAAAAGTATACAAGTAGGCTATTCAACTAATCACCTGAATCATCTAATTAACTCGAAACACCTTGCGAGGGTTTCCTGAGCCTTAAAAACACTCAGCTTGGTTCAGTAAACTAAATCACTGCTGATCTGACTGCTGTCCAGAGGACCATCATTGATACCCTCCATCAGGAGGGTAAGACACAAAACGAAATTTCTCAAAGAGCAGGCTGTTCACAGAGTGCAGTTTCAAAGCATATCCACAAAAAGTCTGTTGGAAGGGAAAAATGTGGCCGGAAACGCTGCACAACCAAGAGAGATGACCGCAGCCTTAACAAAATTGTGAAGAAGAGCCGCTTCCAGAATTTGAGGGAGCTTCAAAGACAGTGGGCTGAAGCTGGAGTCCAGGTATCAAAAGCCACAGTTCACAGACGTGTCCGGGAAATGGGCTACAATAGCCGTATTCCCATGGTCAAGCCACTTCTGAACTCAAGACAACGGAAGAAGCGTCTGACTTGGGCTATGGAGAAGAAGCACTGGACAGTTGCAGAGTGGTCCAAAGTCCTCTTTTCAGACGAAAGCAAGTTTTGCATTTCATTTGGAAGTCAAGGCGCCAGAGTCTGGAGAAAGGCTGGAGAAGAGCAAAATCCAAGTTGCTTGAAATCCAGTGTGAAGTTCCCACAGTCAGCAATGGTTTGGGGAGCCATGTCAGCTGCTGGTGTTGGTCCACTGTGTTTCATCAAGTCCAGAGTAAATACAACTGTGTACCAAGAGATTTTAGAGCACTACATGCTTCCATCTGCTGAAAAGCTCTATGGAGATGAGTATTTCATTTCCCAGCATGATCTGGCACCTGCCCACAGTGCCAAAACCACCAGTAACTGGTGCACTGACCATGGCATCACTGTCCTTGATTGGCCTGCTAATTCCCCTGACCTGAACCCCATCGAGAATTTGTGGGGTATAGTTAAGAAGAAGATGAAAGACACCAGACCTACAAATGCAAATGAGCTGAAGGCCGCTATCGAAGCATCCTGGGCATCAATAACACCTCAGCAATGCCACAGGCTGATTGCCTCCATGCCACGCCGGATTGATGCAGTAATCCGTGCAAAAGGATTCCCAACCAAGTACTGAGTGCATCAATGGACATTTTCAAATGTTTGATTTAGTTTTGCTGTTATAAAATTATTTTTTTTACTTGGTCTGAGGAAGTATTCTAATATTTTGAGATAGGATTTTTGAGTTTTTTTCAGCTGTAAGCCAAAATCAGCAATATTAAAATAATAAAAGGCTTGAAATAGTTCAGTTGATGTGTAATTAATCCAGAATGTATGACATTTTTGTTTTTTTAATTGCATTACAGAAAATAAAGAACTTTATCACAATATTCTAATTTTCTGAGACAGTCCAGTATAGTAACTCATACTTATGTGTAATATACATGCATAGAATTAAATAACATTATAAATAAAAATACATGTAAAAGGAAAATGACATTTAGTTTACCTTTGGTGTGATGTGACTTGAGCTGGTATAGTAGCAGGGGAGAGGAGACGGCAGACTAATTATAATTTTGAAATTTCAACTTTGCGAGGGTTGACATGCCCTTAGAAGATTTCATTCAATCGGCTCCTTATTTTTACTCATAGTGCCCTTTGTCGATTGGCCATATTTAGATGGTAGGGCGCCCGCTTTGAGACTGGGAGGTCGCTGGTTCGCGCCTCGGCCGAGTCATACCTAAGACTTATAACATTGGTAAAATGGCGGCGCCCTCTGTTGGCTGCGGCTGCATCGGCTCGCTACAACGGGTCAGGTGTATCGACATTTCGTTCTTACAAAGAATGACAATACAAAGGAAATTATTATTATTATATTTCTAAGCGAGGGTAACAATGTCTGTGTCTTCTTTGTACTTGTTCGTTTCCATAGTCATCATGTTTTTGCTTCTCCCTTTAGCATCACTGCCAATCTTGCGACTCATAGCAATTAAATACAGCACAAAAACAAATACAGTGTTGTCTATTCGACTCTCACACAAGATTAGAAACTAAAGGGAGAAAGGCCTTGTGGGAGGTAGTTCATCCGTTACCATATCGGCATTTTTGTGATGCCGTGATGCAAACCAACTGCAGCCCGGAATTTTCTTGGATGTGGAACCATACCCGACATATATTTCAGAAACGTAACTGTAATTACACAAAGTTTGAATTGTTTAAAAATTAAGCCAAAATAATTGGTAGTAGATGTCGTATGGCGGTCAAAATGCCTCAATTGGGGCTGAAATACATCCACACCGTAAAGAGAAAACGTCATAAGTTGGGGTAGCCGTTTCCTAGGGTTCTACTGTAGTTGTAGATAAAAAAAATAAAGGTTTGTATTAGATGGAATACACCTACTGTATAACGGCCTAATTTTGGAACCTCACCCCTGCAAAAAACAGGTCTCTCTGTACTCAAATAACTCAAAGCTGGCTGAACCTAATGCCGTCCTGACCCTCTGGAGTTCTTCCTCAGGCAAACTGCGGCGTAGTGGCACCGATGGCATCTCCAAGGCCAGAATGAAGACGCTGAAGATGACGGTTCTTATCGTGCTGTCCTTCGTGGTGTGCTGGACACCATACTACTTGTTGGGGGTTTGGTACTGGTTCCACCCCCAAGTGGTCCACTTCACTCCCGAGTATGTCCACCATGGCCTCTTCCTCTTTGGGAACCTCAACACTTGCTGCGACCCACTCATCTACGGCTTCTACACGCCATCATTCCGTGCTGATTTGGTTGCGTGCTGCCGACCTGAACGCCACCGAACTGCAGTCAGTCACGTCTGGGTTCAATCCCGAGAAAGGCTGCAGGGCGTAACAGGTTCTGGAGCTCCACCCATGACCTGAAGACCACGTTCTGAAATTCACAAACCGAATGACTGACTCATTTCTTTCCTCTGCAGTCCAGTAGGTAGCGAAATAATGAGAAACACTGAGGTGCGTTAGTTTCTAGCAGTATTTTTCAAGAAGAAAAAAAATCTACCACTCTTTCAAATTCAAACAACAACAAAAATATTGATTTAAGAGTATTTTAGTTTATGGCTGCTTTATGTTGACTCTTTGTACTTGCATTAACCTCTCCAATGATCGCATTAGGCTTCTGTTTCAGTAAAAGTTCTCCACACCCTGTTATGTTTTAACAGTTGGACCCAAATGCAGGGAAGCAGAAGCCATGGCAGGGGGTTCAAAAATATAATATTTAATAACAAAATCATTAACACAGTTTAAAAAAACACATGGTCAAAAGACAACAAAATTATCTGAACTACAAACAAAAAACACACCTCACAAACCAGGATAATGGAAACAGGGAAATAGTGATATGGAAGATGACCTACCACCAAAGGACCCAACAGGAAGCTCACACGTCATTGGCCCGGCTGCAAGGAGATCCCCCAGCCGCTCTGCGCCCCATTGGTTTGAACAATTTTATTGACACTATTAACAGCAAATAAACAATGTGAGGTTAGAACAATTTTTCTCGACAATCTTAACAGCAATTAGGGGATTTTGGGGTTTTTAAGGGTTATTGATCTATCTTCGTTATTCATTATCCATTATCCGTTATCGGTCAGTTCATTATACGCTACAAAGCCTAGGAGCTGGGACACTTACTCTCAGCCAAAAGGCTAAGCTAAGGTCCTAGCCCTATAGCCTTGTTGCGATCAATTAAGCCTATCTATCAATCTATCTATCTATCTATATATCTCTATATATATATATATATATATATATGTATATATATATACCAGAGCCATATCCCCCTAGTGGGAGGTGGCTAGAGTCAGGAACACGTTCATATTTCTGACTCTTTCTGGGAGATTGATACTGTACAGAGGAGGGGATTCCCAGCCCCTTCGCTCAACCCAACTGATGTGTTGGGAGTCATTAAGTGACCAAACCCCCCAATTCCAACCCATAATGCTGAGCGCCAAGCAGCAAGGCAATGAGTACCAATGTTGTAAGTCTTAGGTATGACTCGGCCGAGGCTTGAACCAGCAACATCCCAGTCTCGGGGCAGGCGCCCTAGCCCCAAGGCCACCGAGCTGAATCTAGAGAAATAAACCAAATAGAGTAAAAACATTTCTTCTAATATGGCCGACTTTGATAATTTAAATCAGTGCTTCTCAACTGGTCTGACTTTGGGACGCACCATTGCACCCTAATTACAAACCGCGACCAAAGTCACGAAATAATTGCCACTTTTCAATTTCATTGAATTAAATGATTGTGCAGTTTGAACCGGAGATAGTAGAATGTATTCGGAAAATAACAAAATGACCAGCAAATCCAAAATGACTTCAAGTAATAATATTACCTTCAATGCTTAACTAAATTAAAACGCTTCACTTCAGTGGCTTCGTCATTCGAATACTAAATTCCATAAGTCATATATTATTCGTTGTATCTGCATTTGGCCATGTTCAACAAGTGTGAAGAATCCTTATCGGTGTTTTTACTTTTGTTTGAGAAGGCGAGCTACAACTCACATTTGCAGGGAATGGTCAAGATATAAACATTAAAGTAACAAAAAAGTCCATAGTAGGTACTACTTTTAAGTAATAGATGTAAAAAGGTTAAATAACATTAAAATGTAAAGGAATGATAGATACTTATTTAACTTTGGTGTGATGTGATTTGAATTGGGATATTAGAGTAGCAGGTGGATGCAGGGGGGAGGAGGCTAAGGCAGATTGAATACAGGGATCAAAATGGAGATTTTCATTTTCAGCTGAAATAGCCAGCGTCCAGGAGTCGTCTCAAAGGGCTGCACAGACCACAGACTATTGCAAACTACAGACTATTATTACACCAACCCCTGATCTACAACCTACAAAAACACAAGGAAAAACTCAAAAACCTCAAATTGGGAAAATGAAGAAACCTTGAGAAGGGACCGCACATGAGGTAATCCCTCTTCCAGGATGACCAAAAACAAATAATACACAGATATTGTCAACATGAAATATAGGTCATTCATAAGCTGTAGAATGTGTGTTTTAAGCCTAGATTTAAACAGTTCCACTGAGGTTTCAGATCGAATCTCAGGGGGCAGAGCATTCCACAACATTGGGGCCCGAAAGGAGAAGGCTTTTGAACCTGCGGTTCTCCTTAGCTCTTGGCATCACTAGTAGACAAGCATTTCCAGAGCGAAGGCTCCGGTCTTGGGATTCAATATATAAATACAGTACAAAAAAAATACAGTGTTGTGTTTAAGTACTGCATATCAGTCTTTTAGAAGTATTTAATATAATGAATGAAAACAAAATCTAATCAAGTCACATTTATTTGTATAGCCCTTTATCACAAAATGTCTCAAAGGGCTGTACAGAGCACAACAACAACAAAAACAAGAGGACAAAAACAAATAATGATCCGAACCAAGAGAGCGGCATTGTGGGACGGAGTATCATAAATCATCAATCAACAGCAGAAAGGCATACCAAATAATTTGTAGTTGATGCGGGGTCTGGTGATTCTAAATTGCTTCAAATTCATTCTTATTCGATAGACATGGTAAAACAACCGATATTTTGTGTTTCTGTTATAACCATTAAACAATAACAAATAATATATATAAAATGAAAGTAAAGTTACTGCCGTCCGCAATCCTGCGCGTCAGCTCCCGTCTGATTGGTCGAACTACCGGAAGTGCTTCAAGATGGCTGCCAGTGTTTCAGGAAGTGGAAAACAATAAGCTGCTGGAACTTTGTAGCCGATTTATGATTCGGCCGAAGAAAAACTCGGAACGAGGAAACACATGCCAGGAACTTATTCAACATGTTGTGTGGCCTATTGAAATTATTACCTTGTGATTATTACACTACGCGTTTGCAAATTGTTACGAAAGCTCTGCTGTTTGCATAGCGCTTTCATAATACAGTCGTTCATTTTCAAGAAGGAACACAAGAGACAATTCCTTCAAGGTGTGTGGTTCGTCTGCGAATTTACCTCCACGGAACATCAAGTATTTATACTGCTTTAAGTGCCCAGCATGGACTACAAAACTTAAGGAAACACTATATTTGCCATAACATTTGCGAC
Organism: Urocampus carinirostris; assembly: GCF_059441175.1. NCBI lineage: Eukaryota > Metazoa > Chordata > Actinopteri > Syngnathiformes > Syngnathidae > Urocampus > Urocampus carinirostris. Next base: position 44,420,276 of record NC_142350.1, on the reverse strand, counting down.
ACTTCTTTTAGCAGAGCTCCTCGGGGCGGACACATTAGGTTGTAGGAATAGGGGGCGTATGTGTGTGTGTGTGTGTGGGCGGGAAGTCTGTAGAATGACGTTATGCGTGTCCCCGATATTTATGGTATTCAACTTGTTAGTGTTGTATAAAAATGGTGAAAGTAAAAAGAGGCCTTCTTCAAGTATAGTTCAAACCCAATTAAATATAAAAACGAGTGTATTTGAGCGTTTCTTGGAAATGCATGCAACATTAAAGAGCTTGACCCAGAAGTTGCAATAATGACACAAGCCACGAGATAGCGGCCATGAGTACAAAAAAGCTCAAAATTTCATACAGCTTCTTTTAAGAAATCAACCATATGTCACAACAAATTGCTTTTATGGTCAATGTATATCCAAAGAAGTGTTATTGCATAGCCATGGCAACAAATTCATCTGTTGTTTTTCCACACACAGGCAAATGGTAGGCGAGGCGTCCGGACGTGGACGGCGCGGTGGATTCCATGGCAACAGAAGTGGAGAAGCCCTCCTGCCCTCCATCCAGCAGCCCAACCCCCTTTTTCCCGTGAGTCTGCAAGTGACTCAGCACTGTCAGCAGTATTTCCCATAGATTTCTTTAAGACCCTGATGGGTGGAAAGTCTAGGCAGGGGTCTCAAATTTAATTGAGATGGGGGCCGCTGTAGCTAGGGTCCGATTTCGGATGGGCCAAGTGGGGTTTTCCAAGAAAACAGCATGTATAAAAACATTCCGCTGATCTTAAAGGAACAGTGTTTTATATCTGTCCACTAGATGTTGCTATAATCTGTAGTGCCACCAAAAACGAGGAAACAAAAACTACTACAAATTACTACTGAAAGTGAGCAAAAAGCACCCTTTTTATTTCAATTTTATCCAGCCTCTCACAAACAAAAAGAAGGGAAAATATTTTTAAGGAATAATAAAATACGTCAGAATAAGAAAAAGAGGCAAAAAAGTAAAGAAAGGGAAAAGAGACCAAAAAAAGAGTATGGATAAAAAGAAAGGAACTCAAGTGAAAAAAAAAAGATTTTCTCTTCATTTTTTGATTTTTCTCTTTTTTGAGTTTTGCTTTTTGTCTTTTCTTTTTTTTTTCTTTTGTGTTTTTTCTTTTCAAAAGTAATTAAGATGTGTTTTGGTCACTTTGAGTCTGCGTATTCTGTCTTTTTCCGTTGTGCTTTTAGCACTCATTTTCGGTGGCACTACAGAACACGGCAACATCCGCCCAGGAGGTAGAGCGCTTGTCTTGAGATCAAGAGATCGCAGGTTTGATTCCCGGCTCCTCTGTGTTATTTGTCGAAGTGTCCTTGGGCAAGACACTGAATCCCCAATGCTCCCAATAAGCAGGTTGGCGCATGGCTGCACGGCCGCTATTGGTGTGTGCGTGCGAATGGGCAAGTGTGAAGCACATTGTAAAGCGCTTTGGGAAGTCTTCATTGACTTGAAAAGCGCTATATAATTGCAGACCATTTACCATTTAAAATCTAGTGTTCAAATAATACACACTGTCCCTTTAACTTTCATACGAGGGCAGGGGCCTCAAACTCTCATCTTGGGGGCCGCAATTGGTCACATTTTAATCCGCTGTCTAATCACAGCGCAGGCGGGGCGGGACAAACATCGCTACAACCGACTGTCATCTTTGCAAGTGGGGAGCAATAACCAAGCAAAAATAAAGAAACGGATTCTGCTCATATCAGATTATCCATTATTTCTCAGATATTACGTCATACAAATTCATTTGAATAGACTGTCCTATATGCCTGCTTTTATTACTAGTATTATGCTTTAGCACGGGGGATGCGCTGACTGACCAAGATTCATTTTAATAGTTATTTTGATTAAATTCACATTTATTTGCATTTAAAAATATTATAATGTTTTTTAATGCAAATTTATGAGACTCCGGCGGGACCAATAAACCCTGGTGGCCCGCCAGCATTTTATGAGTTCGAAACACTGCCCAGCTGTCCCCTTCAACTTTTCGCGTGTTTTCAGGCTATGGAGCGCATGCCGCTGCCCCTGTCACGGGGCGAGGAGGCAGAGTATCTTTTGGCACTCAAGCAGGAGTTCCGAGGCGCCATGAGGACGCGGCCGGTTTTTATTCAGCCGCGTGCAAATCGGAGGTCTCACGCAGGTAAGCGACTTTGCTGATCTATCTGACCGACTCAGGGATCCTGGTTTCTAATTCAATCTTTTCTTTAGATGTAGAGAGATATTCAGACAAATATCACAACTGCAGCGAGCAGACGGATGCGCTAAGCAACTGGATCCCAGGTATGGTCGATGGTGGGCGGGTGTGTTTTTACATGGCAAACAATTGGGTGACTTTCTGCACTCCCTTCCGCTATATCAGTTTAGGACCGCACCATTGTAATTTGCTCACCAAACGTGGGATATTATGTTAAACCAGTTTTTGTTTTGACAAATCAAATCAAAAATATTTGTGTAGCACTTGATAGGTTTATCGTATAGGAGACACTCAAAATTAAGACATCTATTAATTTTGAGCTCGCAAGGAAGAGGAAAACTCTTAAGTGAAAAATCCCAATCTGTTCTAAATGTCCCCACCAAAACCCTTTTTAATAAATCTCATAGGTTACAAAGATCAGATACTCCCTAAAGGGTGTGGAAATCCAATAACGAAATCAACTTAACAAGCTTTATTCTTCAAACGATTCAAAAAAAAACATCAGTTGACTAGCATCCCACCTATAAAAAATATACAATGAAAATAAAAAACAATTAAATTAAGAAAATTCTCTCTGAATTACATGACTAAGATGTCTGTTTTGTCCTGGTTTTAGCTGTATGAAGTTCTCGATCATCCGTGATTTAATATCAAGAATGCATTGATTTCCACTGGTTGGCACCACATTGTCAAGTTAAAGTTGAGTTTTTTTTCCTCGTGGTCTTTTAAAAAGGAAACCATTCCTCATTTTCCTGAACAGATCATGTTACACTGTTTGTTTGATCTTTTTTTATCAGGTCTGAGCTCTATTTTTGGGTCAAAGGCGGACATCTCATCCCCATACACAATTTGGGTTTGCAGGTGGTCCTTTGGGCTCACTACGAGAGTGGTTTTCTGGTTTCGGGAATTTGAATATGCTACTTTCTGCCTTCTTTCCTCATTTAGTCTCACTTCGTCTGTGCTATTCTGTTTTGTTCTTTTTCATGTAGACTGGAAGAGATTCCCGAAAGAAATCCGACTGCGAGTCAAGAGACGCTTCAAGAAAGTTCCGTGCCGTAAGTCGCACAAAATAATCTGGCATGTTGCGTGGTGAAATTATCAAAGCATTTAGGTGCCGCTCGGCAGAGTGCTTTACAGTCTCCAATTATTCAGGGCGGTGAATGATGGTTCCAGAGGAAGGAGGCACGAGTCAACGTCTGCTTGTGAGGTGCAAGCCAGAAGAGGTGGCAAATGTTTGGCAGAAGCCGCATCATGCTCCAGTGTCTCGAGATTATGAGAGTTTGACGCGGGAATTGCATACATGATCAGTGCCACAATTGGTGCAGATTTTTTTTTCTGTTTTGTTTAACTTTCCTTTCCATTTGCATTCACAAGAACAACTTTTCTCCACTTTTTGGTTTGTTAGAGGTGATGTTTTTGTTGGGAAAAGGCACTTTTTGTCAGGTGGAGCACGACTATCTCAGCTTGGTTTTTGGTTGGTCACAAAACTACAGATTCATCCTTCAGTTACAACAGTTCCACGTTTCGGTGGATCTCAAGTTTTCAGCAATAGGGTGTAACACTTGGTCCAAATATCGAAACGGCAACACAGAAATAAATTGCCCCCCAAAAATAAAATAATTTGAAACATTTTTTTGGCATTTACTTGCTTAAAATGCATAAAACAATAATTTAATGACATAGCACAAGCTGCATATTTTAAATACTTGAAAATCTCATAAAATAAGTGTCTGAAAACTATGTGCAACAGATGAGGTAAAATAACAGAAGGAAAGTGACAAGAAAACTGGAATAGAGAGACTTAATGATGGTGCAGTAGTAGCCAGAGTCAGATGCAACAAGTCCCTTTGCCATAATCAAATTACAGTAAAGTAAATTCTCACAAGTAGTTTAGTTCTAGCTAATTCACTTCCGGGACGAACTGTGACTCTGTAGTGTTAGCAAGTAACATTAGCCAAAGTCTGGCGATTGGCTAATAAAAAAGTGGAGAGACAATTACGTTTGAGAAACTCTTTTTGGCAAAATCTCGGCATAGCTCAGTTTCTTTCCTTTTTTGTGCGTAATAAGAAAATAAGCAACCGCCCGCTCTAGCGAACGCCAGCTTCACACAGTTTACCCCACCTTTAACGTGACATTCTTCAGAACTTCTTTCATTCGGAAGCCTTTGTTCTAGTTTATTTTTGCAGAAACATTTTGGGTGCTAAAATCAGAATCCTTAACGAAAAAAGCATGCAGGGAAGTTAAGTCACGTCGTTTTTGATAGCAGGTGCGTCCACGGTGGTGGAAAACACCGGAGTGCAGGAGGAAACTGAAGGCGCAAAGGGAAAAGCTGAGCCACTTCTTAAATTGGAGGTGAAAATACGATTTTGCTCAAATACAGATTTGCCTCAGTGGCGCCCTCAACTAAAAAGTGAACCGGTGTGTTTTGCGTTTGAGGCGCTGGCCACTGAGGAGCAGCGCAGCTCAGAGGACGAGGAAGACGAGGAGAAGAAAAAGAAAGAGGAAGATCAGGAGGTGGAGGAGGACTACGACGAGGAAGAGCTGGAGGAGGTGAGGTTCCGCACGTACCCCAAAAAAGGAAAAATGTTTTTTGAAATGTCGTCGTGCGTTTGTGGCAGGAAACTGATTACATCATGTCCTATTTCGACAACGGCGAAGACTTTGGCGCCGACAGCGACGATAACATGGACGAAGCAGTCTACTGAAAGCTGAGAGGTGTTGCCATGGCGGCACTCGCTGCCATCCCGAAAGTTTTCTTTATTTTAGAAAATGTTTTTTATGCCAATTGTTCTTTTTTACCCAATTTTTTTTTTACTAAAGGATTCAAATACAAATGGTTTGCAGCCAAAGCAGTTTTTATTGACTTGTTAACGGCGACAAGAAGAGGGCAAAAAATTATAATAATAATAAAACCTAAACACAACTTTATGTACTGGCTTGAGTTCAGAACAATCACAACAGTCTTAGCCATGCGAGTTACTGTGGACAAGCTCTCTGGGCACCTTCCACACATTACGAAGAGGTAGGGAGGAGACAACACCGAGTTGTGCTACTACTACTTCTATAGAAAAATCCAGATATATTTAAATGAAGATTATATATATGTATGTAAACTTAAAATATTTCCAAAAGTAGTGTCTGATCGTTGAATATTGTAGCATAGCGTCAAGTGACCATCTACCTCCAGTGCCTCGTCCACATTACCAATAGGTAAAGAGGAGACATGATGAAGTTGTGCTGTTTCCTCTTCAGATAATCCAAATGAGGAACATACATACTTAGAATCTTTTTTTATGAGTAGTGTCGGCTGATTGAATTTCATAGCGTGGCATGGAGGGACTATTGTGCCTCTCTGGTGCCTTGTGCACATTAAGGAGTGGAAAGAGGAGACATGACCAGTTTGTTCTAAAAGTACTAAAAATTAAAATATATTACAATGAGGAACATAAATCCTTCAAATCTAACAAGCGGTGTCAGACGATTTAAAAATTACGGTGTGGCGTCACGTGGCTTATTATGGTCTTTCCCTGCCTCATGCACATTACAAAATGTAGAGAGGCGACCCGACCAATTTATGCTACTACTTCTATAGAAAATGCAATTACATTCTAATGAAGAATATGAATGAATATGTTGAACAAGTAGTGTCGTCCTATTGACTATTATAGCGTGTCAAATCATGCATCATCTCTCCAGTGCCTAGTGCACTTAATAGAGAGGTAAGAAGCAGACACTACCAAGTTGAAAATTAAAATATATTTGAATGGGAAACAAATGCTAAGAATCTTTGTAACGAGTATGATGGGCTAATTGAGTATTACAGTGTGGCTAAAAGTGACCTAGTTATCTACTTTTGTTGCTTTCAGGCCTGTAACTGTGACCTTAAATTTGGCTGTTATCACTTCGATACCTTTTGGCTTATTTTTTATTAAGCATCCTTAAAAGTAACTGAGCCACACCAGATATCACTCAGTTGGCCATGCCCCTTGAAAGTCAGCCACAATACTTTATCTGGCTCCTCATTTGATGTGCCGCCTTTACCCAGTGACACATTTTTGGGCTTTGGTTCATTTGTGAGGTAGGAGTCACATTAACGGGATGTTTTTATGGGAACTGAAAAATTGATGAAATGATTGTCTTCTGTTTGGGAATAATTTTTCCCTTACTAAAATAAGTCAACTTTGCGGTTCTTTTATGCGAAGTGCTTGCCCAGACATTAACCTGCAACCTCGCAGGTGAGACCTTGTGCTCCTTTTGCCGGTCAGGAGGACACATTGAGGTCTTAAGCAAATTGTAGCTGCTCTGATTGACGGCTTGTGTGCAAAACAACTAGGATGCTTTTATTTTGAAAGCTAGCATAAGTGTTTTTTGGTGGGTGTCAGTGAGACACCGTTTTGCTCAACCTGTCATGGAGAGCATGAGCGCTGATGGGAGGCAAACCAGCGTCCAAAGGGCAACCCTCCACCAGACTGTTGGCCGGCGTAGGCGGCACTCGATCCTCGTCCCGGTCGTCGCAGTCCCGCAAAAAAGCTTGGATCAGTGGCAGGAGCTTCTTGCGTGACGCTAAAGCGTTTCCTGAGGCCAAAAGCAAGTTAATTAATGACTTTGATGAATAGAACAGGTCTCATAGCAGTGCTTCTCAATTTGTGTCAGGCACCCCCTCTGAAGAAAAAAACTCTTTCACATCTCTGTCTTCTCATTTCTGTTATACATTTTTTCATAGGGTCACTTGAGGGTCTGCAACACTTTGTGTCTACACTTCATACACATTCTTTGTGCTATTTTTGTGAAAAGCGAGGATGCTTGACCGCCAATTGCATACTCTGCCAATGAGAGCGGCACTGTCCCCTAATGTAGCGGAAAAAGTTCCAGATGTCAAACAATCATCAATCAATAAAAATTAATGGAAAGCAGCGAGTCGCGAGCCTGCAGACAAGTAGCGAAGGAAACAAAGAAGGAAAGAAGTTGATTATGCCTGAATCACAGAATTCAACTTGCATGAGCAGCTGTGTAAGGCGAGTGATAAAGCAGGAGCCGCTTACAACAATAACAGCTAAGTAGCAAGCTATAGCCAGAAGCAACAAAAGACTGAGCAGGCTAGAAAGACTCAGAGGTTGAAAAGAGCCAATAGCTGGAGTTGGTCAGACCTGGTAGAAGCTACTTACTTCAGCAGCTAGTGGGAGAAGCTACTTAAAAGACAAGTTAAAGATTACAAGAGCCAGCTTTATTTTAACAAAAAACGGCTAGCAGCGAGTTATAGCCAGCAGTTAAGTGTCTAGAAAAGAAAATAGTGGAAGAAAGTGGATGATGCCTGAATCACAGATTTCAGCCAAATAACTTGTATGAGCAGCTGTGTAAGGCAAGCGCAAAAGCAGGAGCCGCTAAAAAATATAGCGCTATCAGCAAGCCATAGTCTGCAGCCAATTGTCTAAAATGAGTGGTTGGAGAAGGAAACCGTGGAAAACTAAGTGGAAAATGTGAGCTATTTCCATTTGTCTAGTATAATTACACATTTACAAACCTTTGTCTTTGGAAATCATGTTCATTAGCTAATACCTGTGTTTTTTGCCCATTATTGAAATAAAAATTGTTTTATTTAAATGGACGACAAACTTTACAGCACTATGGGCCTGCTAAATACATCACCCGGGCTTTACAATTTTTTTTTAAAATCAATAATTAGACTGAAGCCTGCCCCACCTTGCTGATACGCCCCCAGGTTGGCATAGGGGCTGCTGATTGGATGTAGGTCGAGGGCGGGGTCACCAGCTTGCTCGAGGAAGTAGCTCACCTGTCAGCAAAAACAATTCTGGCATGACATGATTGTAGTTGTAGTCAAACTGGGAACTGCCTACCTGCTCCCTGCGAGGGGCGCTCTCACTAAAGACTGCCAGCTCTCTGATTGGTCGCTTTTCCTCTGTAAAGGAGATGCTCATCAACACCAAGACGTCCAAATCCCACTTGCGGCAAAAACCGGAAAGCTCTGCCTCTAGCTCCGCCTTCAGCAGGAAAACCTGACACATGCATGTGTACATGTCACACACAAAATACAGTATTACCTCTTGATATGAGCACCTCTACACTTGAGAATTTCGATAATCAAGCTTTGTTTTTCAACCAAAATCTTGCCCGCTTCACATATGAAATTCCAGTATACGAGCAGTCCACTGGAGACCGCTCGTGACTGCTCACTGCCATCAGCTCGGTCCAGGTTGTGCATACGCCTCCTTGAGTTAAGTTTTTAGGCGCCAAACAGGCCTGAAAATTCACGTCAATTATTACGTTCGGGCTCAGGCCGAGTTTCTCTCCCGCTGACATTTTTTAAACTGCATTTACTTATCATTGTTCTGCATGTACGCTCGTCTGTGTGTAAGTTCATAGGCACTGTCGAACACAGAGAAGCGGGCGCATGGCAGGAGGGGAGATGGTGCAGATTCGGTCAGACCTCCCTGTTCCTCACAAATAAAACATGAACATTTGGGTTTTCTTCAAGCTTGGTCCCTCAAATCAAGTTTATTGGTCAGGCTCTGACTGGTTTAGATTTTTATACTAGCAGGCCTGGTTAGGCTGGATTCTTTAGGCCCGATTTTACCTTTAAGCGCCTCCCGCTATCAGGCACCTAATTCAGCGCCCTTGGTTATACCCGTAAAGAAGCTGTATTACGCGGCAAGTTTTGTTTCGGTCGCATCTCTTTCATCACATTTTATTGCATCAGGAAGCAGCGAGTGCGGATTACAAAGCCAATCTGTGACGAGGGGGACGAACTAGAGAAGTTGTATACAAAGGAGATTAGAGCGCTGCTGGCTAAGTGGGAGGAAGTTGATGCTTTTTTTGAAAACAAAAACACAAAAAAGCATTTAAAAGAAGTGGCAACTGGTCGTGCAACAGCTCTCATGCATCTCTAATATTTTTAATATTTTCTGTAATATTTTGAAGGGACGGCTGAGATAAACCTCTTTGGATGAATTAATTTCAAAAGACCAGTAGAAAGGCATAGCGCTGCAGGTCCGACAAAAAGAAGTGATTTACCTGTGCTGTAAAAAATGTTTGTTTTCAGGTTCTTTTTAAGTTAAAGTAATTTGAATTTTAAGTCTACAGTTAATGTTTACGCATCATTAAAAGTTGTGTGCTGTCACTCCTCCCACATGCGCTCTCCTACTTCTGCACCAAGCGAACACCTTTATTGCAATAATTCCCTCATAATAAACCTGCTTTTTATTTTGTTAATATCCTACTACTGTATTTTTATGTTCAATTACTGTTTGAATGTGTTCTTGCGGATAAGAAAAATGGGTTTTATAGATAGTTATGTTACACTTTGATCCTTTTAGGAGGTTGGCAACAGAAATTAGTTTTTGTTCATATCGGGAAAAATATACTCATTTTATGAGCAATTTGAGATACAAACTCAATCCTGGAACAAATTAATCTCATATGAAGATGTACCACTGTAAATGTGAGTGTGTACGTGTTGTGTGTTGAGCAGCGACCTCTAGTGGCAGAAAGAGTACGGAGATAGCCATGGACAAACTTCCTTTAAGCGTCTTCATGTCCTTCCTCAACATCTGCTCTGTGTTCAGGCCTGAAAGCGAGAACCCGGTCATTTGGGATTATGCAAATGAGCGTGGGGGTAGGCGAGGATGTGGCTGACCTGACACGTCAAACCTGGCGTTATGCAGCGCCTGAAAAAGAGCGCCTCGCTCTGGCAAGGAGGGGAATCGCGCCTCCAGTGCAGCAACGTACTTGCTGTCTTTCGATGTCACCTTGCCAGCCGCCGGCGCCATATTGACGCAATCACTCAGGATGGCCGCTAAATGGTCCAAAAAGTCAGTGGTGAGGTGTGTGTGGGCAGAACTTGAAGGTATCCCCAAATTGCTAAACATGCTAAATGTGAGGAAATCTTACATGGTTTTTGCATAAAATGTATATATTGACCATTTCCACATGACGTCACTTTGCCTTGCCCTGCAGAATAAAAGCCATGACGAACGGCAGAGGCACCCTAGCAGAATGTACTTGAATGAGAAGTCGAGTTGAAACAAATATCAATAACAACAACCAGGAATTTTTACGATAGTGATTTATTGCTGTGCGGTAGGCTTTGCTAACCAGCAAGGTTCTAAGCACGATTTGGCGTTTAATTGTATCCCTTTTGATGAAGACAGAAGACGGTGATGTTTATCTGCAATCAAACGGAAGGACTTGCAGCAGCCCTCAAAGTATTCCAGGGTATTCAGCATTTTTTTTACAAGGTACGATGTATTTCCAAGCAATTTTATGTCAAGCAGGTACGACTCATATCGAAGAAAATCAATGGATCCAAATAAGACAGCTACAGCTAACGTTAGTGTCTTAACCATTTCCTACTACGTAAACTAACTGCTTTCATTGTAAATAACCATTGATTCAAAACAGTTATATCCCGAATATGACATGTATTAAAAACTGTCAAGTGCTCTACCATGAAGTTTATTACGCCAAAATTAACTGTAAAATTCAATCATCGGATAAAACAGGAGACAAATGTTCAGGAGATAAAGCCTCATTTCGACAAAGTAAATATTTTAGCATGCTCAACAGTGATTTCTGACTTGTTCTCAAACACCGCTCTGAACATTGAATCTATGTGTCACATTTGACCCTAATCTGTCCTTGCAGTTACACGTTAAGAATATTACCAGAGGAGCTTTTTTCCATGTTTGCAACACTGCTGAAATTCGCCTTATGCTATTCCAATTTGATGCTGAGATTATAATCCATGCGTTTGTTACCTCCTGTCTGGATTACTTTAATGTAGTACTCTCCGGCCTCCCTATGTCTAGTATCAAGAGCCTGCAGCTGGTACAAAATACTGCAGCGAGACTTTTAACTAAGATAAGGAAGATTACTCACAATACACGAAATTTAGCTAACCTGCATTGGCTCCCTGTTAGCTTAAAATGGGATTTTAAGGTTCCGTTGGTATCATATAAAATCAGGCATTGACTTGCCCCCCTATATCTTTCAGATTAAATTTACCCTTATGTTTCATTTTTGGAGCCTTTGCTGAGAAAATGAGAAGAGTCTAGGCTTAAAACACACTTCTATTCTATAGTTTATGAATGATCCATACATGTCTGTGTATTGTAACATCCATTTCAGGCTGGTCATCCAGGAAAAGGGATTACCACATGTGCAGTCCCTTCTCAAGGTTTCTTCATTTTCCTCATGGTGAGGTTTTCTGTGCAGCCATTTGAGACTTCTTGTAATTAAGGACTGTACAAATAGACATTGACTTGACTTTATTTCTATACAAGGTGCAAATGCACCATGTTTTACCGTTCTATTACATTCCCTAAAAATTGGGATACAAAGTCATTTTAGTAACGTTATCACGCGGAAACGGCATTTCTGGTCACAACGATAAGTACTGGTAAGCATCAAGACTTTTATATGCTTTTAGACTGGATGATTTGGTTAGATCCACGAATATCAAGAGAAAGAAAGTATGGGTCTGTAGCGAGCCCTGGTAATGATATCCATAGTTTCTCTAAATACGACTTCTTGTGCTTTCCGATAAGGTGATCCACTTAAATATCCGTTTGACTATTTATTGCCAATGGTGTTTAATAGTAGAGCTTTTTTGTTGTTGTCTACCGTTTACTGGCCTCACCCACGGGGCGTAATGTTTAATACAGTTAACGGCCGTCTGTCATGGTGTTATAACATGGGTAGCACCTGTGTGCAAAGGGTCAATATTTCATCAGTTTATTCCAATTGCTTTCCGAGATAATTGCTCTTTGTCATCCTGAGCTGTGATGTTAATGGAAGAAAACCAGCACACTTGCAAGCCATGAGCATATTAAAAACAGACAGACCATAGGCAAAAGGTTGCACTGCAAAAATACATAAAATGGACCTAGATATACTGATTATATCCTGCTGAACCGTATTCATTGAATTCTTGTCAGTTTCATATCCAGACAAAAACAGACTACTGTACTGCTAGTGACAAATGTGGGTGTTTGTGCTTGTTAAGACTCGATGCCTGCAATCACTAAAACCCGAGTTTTGTGCTCAAGGTAATCACAAATTCACTAGAAACTATGGAGTGCAGTTCTAAAAGGAACAAACTATACATCTAGAAGAGGTTTATGTGATATTTGCATGTCACTTCTGTATTTTACAACAGAAAATGTATACACTCCAACAGTCTTAAGAATGGCCTGTTCCCAAAGGTGTAATTCCAACTGGAAAGCAAATTGCGCATATTAACTATTAATCAAAAAATTCTGTGAAAAAGGGATAGAAATTGTAATAAAAACACTGACTCAAAAGAAGTTTCTTAAACACAACCTACCAATCTGTTGGGGAAACGATCACTCCTTCACATCGCAAATGCCCAGTTCACCCTAGTCCCTCGCCTCAACCACTGGTTTCAATTGATACAGCTGTATATCTAATTCTCTGGCACTATAACTGTTTTTTTTACATGGCATATCTGTCAAGGAAAATCTTTCTTCATAATCGGACATAAAATCGAGGCAAGAGAAACTTTGTTTACTACAATTGCTGTCTGTTTCGGAGCTGCCCCACATGTTGTATTAATGGGATTTTCCATTACAAGTGTTCCTACAATTACGTCACAGTTCCACAGTAAACAAGACAGATGGATCAACTTTGAGGCTACATGTCTTTGAGTCCCCAGGCTCATGGAATATTTTGCAACTTATATGCACAATTGTGGGGAGGGGCACTACATGTTCTGTGCCTAATTGAAGAAAAATATGTTTGGAAATACATAAAATGGACACTTACTGTTAAAGGAATTCTGCCCTTTACAGAACTACTGAGCTATCCATGCGGCGGGTGGAGCTAGGCTGACACGTCAAATGTACCTCAAGTAACTGGGGCTATTTATTGTTGATTCAAAGTGATGTGATGTACTGATGTTCTGCAAGTTAAAAAAAACCCAAACATCTTGTTTCTACTTGACTTCAATTACAAAAAAAAACGAGTCCAAGGAAACACAACAAACCACTTTAGCATATCTGAGCGGTCAAAACCTTATGACCTTCCAGGTCAAATACAACGCAAGCATTCCTACATATAAACATACCAATTAATATGCGCCACCCCATGAACTCAACAAAAATAACATTCAATGACATACATACATACATTTTGGCTCCTTCACTTACCATAGAGAAGGAGCGCTAGCTGAGAATCCAGGACGTCCTGCGCCTGACGGACGAGGCGCTCCGTCACCAAAGTGGCACAGGAGCCCACCATCTCCACTGTAACTGGGCAGGAAAGGCTTGGCTCCCGTTCCAGCGCGTGATGATCGATCACCTCCACTACCGTCCCCTCCAAGTCAGCGTCCAAACTGCAAGGAGAGACACTTGTGGCCACGCCTCCTCTTGGCTAACAGGACCCAGGCAGTTTTCAACCAATCCTGTCACGTCCATTTGACCTGGGAAGAACGTTGTGGTCCACGAGCGTGAGGCGAAGCCGACCCGTCCGCTGCAACGCCGCCAAGTCCAACGTATCCCGGAATAGGAGTAAGTCCGGAGACAAACCGCTCTGGCGCAACAGGAACAAGTTGTCGGAACGGAGCGCCAGATCCTCCCGCTGGATGTTCAGCAGTGGAACCGCTTGCTCGCCTCTTGTCTGTCCAAGGACAGACAATAGTCAGGATGGGTCAAAATGAAGCGGGATGCACCACAGCCTCACCTTGAACAGGAAGTAGGCGAACACTAACGAGGACACCATGGAGTCTAGGTCACACGACTCGTTTCCCAGGACCACATGGAACGGAGAGCCTGCAGGCTGCTCAGTACTACCCTAAAGCAGGGAGAAGTCGCTAGCAACATGCAACGTTTCATCGGCACAATAGAAGCTTCTGAGGGTCATGTGACTTTTCAAACAGCAGCCATATGGGATTACAAACGACAACGGATAACGATGCAATAATAAATCAATTTAACACGTGCTGTATTTAAGCATTGATTGATCAGTCAGAATAGCACTGGTCACCATTGAATACAATTGCATAACTTTGAATGCCACAGGACTCAAATCCAGATTGCGGCTTGGAATGCATCAGGTCCCATCTACTAGACCTCTTAGTGTGTTAATAGTGTGATCATGGGATACGACCTTTACCTGTGTAGTGGATGGAATCCGATGCACTCCAAGCCGCGTTTAGGGTTTGATTCCCTTTGCGTTTAAAGTTATGCAACTGTGAAAAAGACATCCATGTCCCTAGCAGCCTGGTTGTCAGGAATCGATGCTGTTACCATTGCTAACAGGTTCATACCCGATGGCGCCATCGCTATGCAATTGTGGTATATAGCGCTTTTCAAGTCAATGAAGACCTCCCAAAGCGATTTACAATGTCACTTTTCATAATCACACATTTCCTTTTTACACACTAACTAACCGATAGCAGTGTCAGCCATGCGAGGCAACTCCCTGCTATCAGGGGCATTTGAGGTTCAATGTCTTGCCCAAGGACACTTCAACACTTCACCTGGTCTTGAACCAGGGACCTTTTGCAAAAGAGTTTTTGGGGGGATGTGCCTTATAACCCGGTGCACCTTACAGTGCAGAAAATACATTACTGTACTCATCTTCCACTGTTGCTTGTAGACCAATATGGCGGCTGTTTTAAAAGTCACGTGACCCTGAAATGGCTCTATCATGCCTGGCGTTAGCTGTAAATAAAGATTATTTTAGATGTAAATATATTGGTTATGGAAGTTTATTATTTGAGTTATTTAATTTTGTTCCTAAAGACAGAAACATCTATCCATATTTGGAACGCTTTGATTTCGTTAGAACAAGGCAACTAAGAATACTATGTACCGAGTATGACTTTTGCCACTAGACATCAAGTACTTTTTTTTTTTTTTTGGTTTGAACAAATGTATTGACACTAATAACAGAAAACAATCATGACAATCTCAACAGCAATTAAGCACATTCACAATATTATATTCCAATATGACGTTTTTAACAGCAAACATCAAGTACTTTATATTCATAACGCACAATTAAATGCAACGTTGCCCTATTAAACAAAATAATAAATATACAAACACACCGTTGTTATCCATTACTAAACGTATTTTTGACTAGCACGTCACCCGTAGTTACCAATCCACGATGGAAGACATTAAGCGCATGCGCGTCACATATCGTACTGAATGCACAGCGCGTCTGGAGAGGACTGTCATTTCTTTATAACCCTGGAAATGGCGTAGATGGCCGCGTAAACGTTACCTTGACGGCCACATGGCAAGCAGCAAGAAAGTCGTTCATAGTTCACGTCCAGTTTGGGTCCAGAATTCGAGTTATTGTGCGTCGCAGGGAGCGACCCAAGAGCGTATGTCAACACTGACTCGAGAGCTAAAAAACGTGACGTATGGGTCAAAGGTTACATCGCGTTCACTCCCTTTTCTTCCGGTTAGATTTTTTTCCCTTTTGTTTACGTTAGTCATAGAGCTATATAATTTTTATTTTAATATATGTATCTTAAACAGCAAAATTCGTATTTGGCAGCACTTAACTTTCTGAACAATTTATATAGCCGTTTTGTTTGACTTACGATTGGGTACTTGTGTTATGACGTCACTGGTGTTGGGGGGGTGATGAAAAAAATAATTTTCTTGTAATTTAGATTTTCTGCAGTGGACTTTTTTGTATGGAAGTTTATATGCATTAAATGAAGCATTTTTTAAAAATGTATTAAAAAACCCTGAATTCTGAAAAAGATTTTGATTTCCTGTATGTATTAAAAAAATCTCGATTGACGTGGATGGATTGTGTTACGAATGCACTGCATGAAAGAGGCATACCTGTCAACCTCCACGGCTCCACGCCTTTACAAACTGTCGTATTTTCCCTTACAAAATACCATAAAAATCTTACACCATATTTTTTTCAAACCTTTTTATTTATGTAGTTTAACATCTTATATTGTACACGTGTTTCGTTTTATCATTATGTACATATTCTTAATAAAAAAAATTAAAAAAAAACTAAATTAAAAAAAAAATCAGGAACAATTGTTATCAGCCTAACTAAAATATCCATTAACAACACTTTAAATTTAAATTTGTAAATAAAGATATTTTTTGTAGGAAAAAAATAGTTGGCATTTCTATTTTGTAAACCAAACCACAATATCAACCATTGATGCTTGTATTTTAAATTGCAAACAGACTATTTAACAGGGCCAGAAAAGTATTAAAGCCTTGAGAAGTGATCGGGAACTGTTGGGGGTATGTTGTGCTCTGCAATGAAATGGCAAAACATCACTTCTGCAGCTGTTGAGGAGTCTTCGGTGTAGTGCCTAATTTCGACTCCCCTGCAAAATCCTCCCCCCCTCGCGTGAACGCGCATTCTGCTGCGCTTCTGACAATAGCTTTATTGTTTCAATAAGCTTATTGTATAGAATACGGTCGCTATTGTCGTAAGCGCAGCAAAATGCGCGTTCACGCGAGGGGGGGAGGATTTTGCAGGGGAGTCGAAATTAGGCACTACAGTGGCAGACGCATGCGCACAGTAGCATCAAACACTCGCTTTGTTTGCAACGAATAAAACGATACCAAGATAGAGGCTACCGCGACGAACTGACTTGATTGATATGCCGTTTCATGATAGTCCGTGAGTACCAGATAGTAACCATGATTGACAAATTTGCATTTTTCCGTACAGATTTTCTTTTACGTCGTACACGTCTTAGACTGCATAATAAACGTACTTTCTACTGCAAAAACGTACAGATTGACAGGTATGAAGAGGTCTAAATATAGTGTAAGCTGGAACTCTTGTTGGTGATAGGAATCAGTGGAGAGGTGTTGTGAAAGTATAGTGGGAAGTTTGGATGCGTTCTAAGGGATGGGCAGGGCACCTGTATGATGCGGCAGGGGTAAACCAGTGAAAACTGTCGGGCCCCGTTGTTGAACAGATGAGTGTGTTGTGTCACCCTGACTCGGGTGTCATGGCTGCTTTCTTGTGTCATCTGGAGGGACGAAAAGCTTGAGCAACTTGGTGCCGAGGTGCTTAACTTGTTTGGGCATTTGGGTTGGCACTGGTCATTTTTTTTTTTTTTTTTTGCTTTTTTTCCTTCTTTTCTTTTCTTTGTTTTTGTATATGTGTTTATCATCTGTTGGTCACCCCTCTCGAGGGATTGGACCTGGGTAGATAGATGTATAAAAGAAACTCAGACACTGCGAGTGTTTTATTGTGTTATTATTGCTTATAAGGGCAAAAACGTGTATCCTATCTCAAAATATTACAATATTATAAAAGAGTATAGTAGTAGCAGCCTTAATTAAAACTCTGAAATTCCTGTCTGCTATTGGTCCGTCATATAAAATACTGGTATGCTATTGGTTCACATCAAAGCTCATAAAAATGCGGGAATGCAATGAGCCGAACCTCCTCTCACAGTGTCTTTCTCCTCTTTCAGTTCATAATATTTTGTGCTTCATAAAAAATAAGCTAATTGGCAACACAATACTGTATTTATTTGCAACCGGTTCAAATGCTGGCAGTGAAACTAAAGGGAGAAGCAAAGACATGATAACCATTGAAACGAAGCTTGCAATGATGAAGAATTACAAAATTGCTACAAAATCACTTGATGATCCCCACCTTAGAATTGCTTCTAGTCGTCTCTGTGGGGCTCTACTGTAAACTGCAATGGACCTGGCTAGATTACCTGTAAAACATAGTCCTCAAAAGACAAAAGTGTTACGAATCAAAACTTGATCCTTTATTATCAACTCGATTTGTGTGGGTTTGAAGCGCACTCAAATAACGAACTGAAGAAAACTCTATTGATCAAAAGCAGCCAACTTTCTTCAAGTGGTCTTACACTTGCCCGTTTCAGTTTTAGCAAAAACGTATTCTGTCTTGGACAGCTGGAAAAAAGGGCTCCATGAAGTTTGAAGTCCAGCTCTAGATCTTCTCAACATAGTTTCCAGGAAACATTCCTTCCCGGCCTCGCAGGCGCCCGAACCACCAGCCTGAAGGATCTGAACCACAAACGTCTGATTGTTACGATAGGAGGAACAAGACAAGAAAGAAAATTAATCAGGAGTATAAGACGGGGAAAAAACAGGTGGGTTTCTAAAAGCTTCCCTGAGCCTAAAGACGAGGCAGCGCAGAAAGAAAGATAAGCAGCAAAGCAAGCCGGAGCGGTAAGTGAGCTAGCACCTTCAGTCAAAATTTCGATGACGTCATCGGTGTTGAAGCTTAGCTCATCCGTGTCCTGGGCGTCATAAGCGTAAAGAGCGCGGCACTGCGGAGAGCGGGGTTTGGGTTTGGGCGCCGGTTTGGGTCTGCCTGCTCCAGGGACCGGCTTCATCTCTTTGGAACGCCGACGCTGAAGTCTGAAGGTAAAAAGACAAAGTACTAGGTTGTTTCAGGTCAAAGGGTCTTGCTCCAATGGGCCGGAGTCCGGCAGCACATGCACGACTTTGAACTGAAAATCCACAAGTCTGATCCGAAACAAATGTAAAAGCCATAGTGCCGTGTTGTCCAGAAATGGATGCATGGTGGACCCCACACAACAACTGAAGCCCAAGTTCAAAGGACACAGTGGCCAGTCAGACAAACTCTAAGCGTCTTGGTCCTGAAGGCCATGGTCTGGAGGCACATGCAACACTACAGCCCCTTCAGACTTCTGCATTTTTTATCACAATAGAATATCAAAGTGGTAAGGGAGTATTGTCCACAAATAGATCCATAGTGGAATCCAAACAACATCACCTACTTGGCAATTTGGACCTGGAAACTGCAAGCACAGTCAGTTTGTAACATGACTGCAAACATGGTCCAAAAATCTCACCCAGCGGCACCTTGCTCTGGAACATTCATGAAGCCCAAGTCCATCTTCTTGCTTGAACCATCGTTGCGCCTATGCTGGTTTTGGAGTCGCGGAAGACTCGGCTGCTCCATGCTGGACTGCTGCCTCAGTAAGGAGCCTCTGGAGGTGCTTTCTTTGCGGGTTTTGATGCCTTGACTTTGAGTACCTGATGCTGCAAACAGGGACAAGACTTAAGACCACATCTTTCCTGTTACGAGGAAATCTAAAACAAATGGACTGGATCCGGCTCAGTACCAATCCAGTTGATCTGACTGGACCATTCCTAATTGGCATGATAAAAAAAGCAAAATCTTCAGCCAGTACCTCGGTTGCTGTGGTTGCTGGGTGGAGCCCAATTGTCTCGGTACAGACTCTTACGTTTGTCCTTTCTTGTGGGTCCTATGAAGAAGAGGAAAATCTTGAGGACAAATTATGGGTGGCCCACAGGAGAGCGCTTCAAACGTACGAGAGTTTTTGGGCAGACCCTGCCCAATGGAGACATGGAGAACCTTGCTACTAGGTTTTAGCACAGCCTCGTCACCCTCACCAAGCTGGAACTGTATCTGTCTGGAGCCTGATGAGCTAAAGGGACCCCAACCCCCTTTCTTCACCTTGAACTCCAGACTGAAATAAGGAAGACAATGAAAACTGGTAAGCTGGAGCTACAAATTGGCAAGATGCCAGTGAACAGATTCGGATACGGACAGGTTGTTGAACTTGAGTGGCAGATTATTTTGGGTTTTCTCGTGATGACGTTTGATGAGCAGACTGAGGAACTCTGTCTTGAAGACGCTCTGGAGGACGCTGTCATACTCTTGTTGATGGATGATGAAGATGTCATCTTGCAGGGTGCTGGACAAATATGTTTTCTGGTTTTCTTGGTGTGTTTGTGGCTCCTACTAAAGCCAATTCTGGCCTGGGTTTGAGTTTTCAAATAGCTGCTGTGAGTCTAGACTTGTACCTCAAAGAGACAGACTGGATTTCCCCGAGTTGTATCTTCCTCTTGAGAACCTCCTGAATTTGACCTTTATCCGGTCCCTGCTTCACTTTCTCTCGACCAATCATGTACAAGAACTTTGGGGTGAGTATGAGGTCACGCTTCACTGTCTGAGGGGGAGACCAAAAGAAATGACTGTTATGAAGAGGTCCAATGTGGGAGTCCAAGATCTCCCTTACCCTGAACCTGCGGTCAAATTTAACCACCACATCAGCAAAGTCGATCCTCTCCCGGCGGCCGACAAACTGACGGATCTCCGGGTGGATGTCCATGCCAATGTAGTCGCCCACAAAGTTACGATTCAAGCTGTTCTGGCGGCGTTCCTTCTTATTCATCAGGATGTCAGATGCTGGAAGAAAAAAGACGAAGAGGAAGCCAAAGGAGCCCGGAGGAGCGAGGATAGGATGGATGAGGCCTCATCACCTTCCTCTCTCATCTTTACATATTTGCGAACTGCGATATGTTTCCGCCAGGCCTTTTGGATAACTCGAGCATAGCCGTTGTACTTCCTTTCCCTCATCTCCTCCAGCAGGAAGAGCTGAAGAAAACAACAGGGCACTCTGGACTTTTTGAGAGGGAATGCTCAGGAGTCCTAAGCCCCAATATCCACCTCAACTTACCGACTCCGGAGCTTTGACGAAAACTTTGGTCTTCCCGAGCTGGAACTGGTCCTCGTCCATGTTGACGGAGTTGAGTAGGTGCAATACGCCCCGACGCTCGTCCCCTTGCCAGGTGGGCCACGTCTCTTTGGTCAGGATGGCGTACCTGTGCGACCAGAAAGTAAGCCACAGTGGACGACTGGACTTGGCGCAGTTCGCTCTCGGACCTCTGCAGGAACTTGTTGAAAACACGACGGTAGGCGTATCCTGCCCGCCGGACCCGGATGTTTTCGCGGAGGCCCAGGTACTCCACCTGGTGTCGGACTCTGTTATCCTCCCAGTCCCGAGGACGTTTAGTCTCATTGGGTTTGATGCAGCGGATGTAGTGAGGCGTGCATTTCATGAGCGTCTGGACCAGTGTGTTGGCTTGTTTCTAAGCAAAGAGCAGCTTGGCGATGAAGTGACCCAATGACAAGTTCGCCTGGGGCTCACCTTGATCTTGCTGCTGGCCGTGCTGGGCCGTCCTTTCTTCTCTGCCTTCAAGTTCTCAGGAAAAAGTGCTCTGATGAAAGGACTAACATAACAGCGCAGCATGGTTAACTCGTCAAATAGTCACAGTAGGGACGCTCCGGGGCACTCACAACTCGCTGCCTTGCATCAGCTCGATGATGTCGTTGAAGAGCACGTCTCGGTTCCTCTCACAGAATCCGCTGACATCGTACGATACCTGAGCAATAGCTCGTGAAACAGAGTGACGGACGGACCACGACGACGGCAGCGCACCTTTCCGGCGTAGTGGTGGACCACAAATCCTTTGTTCCAGCTGCTAAAGTGCTCATGTGAACCCACTTGACCTTGGAGTTTCTGCAACAGAGTCTGGTCTGCACCATCCCCTTTGGCGTGCATGGTGGCACAGACGTCATCCAACACGCTCATAATGCCAGGCGGGTTCTGATGAGAGCCACAAGGGAGTTTTATAAGGGGCTGCCAGCTTAATGGGTGAATAAATTTATCGTGCAGTCGAAACCATTTGAAGATCTTAAGACCTTTGGTCCAGATTAGCTTGAAAAAAATTCCCTTCAGAAGCTTAAAGTACCTATGCCCATTTTAACCATAATCCCATCAATTCTAAGATAGTCCGTCCATGCTAAGAAAACCAGAAACCAGAAACCAGCAACCAGCAGATG
Source organism: Urocampus carinirostris (assembly GCF_059441175.1). Taxonomy (NCBI): domain Eukaryota; kingdom Metazoa; phylum Chordata; class Actinopteri; order Syngnathiformes; family Syngnathidae; genus Urocampus; species Urocampus carinirostris. Next base: position 44,398,428 of record NC_142350.1, on the reverse strand, counting down.
CAAAAGAAGCTTATGTCTCAGGGACAGTCTTTTGATGACTGGAATAAAATAGGAGCGTCAGGCACTAACACACAAATGCTGCGTCACTGCTGAGTCACAACAATGACAGCAAGACCGGAACAAGTGAGAAAGCTTAATGGGTCCATCAGTGTGAATTCCAAAGCAGAGATTGGAGGTGATCAAAAGATGTGGCTCTCCAACTGCCTGAAAGTCTCCAGCGGGCACCGAGACTCAGAAGTGACGCTTTGTGCAACTCACCAGTTTGGACTCGATGAGATCGCACACCACTTTGTTGTTGAAGTACTCGATGGGCGTCCACTTAATCCCCTCCTGAACGTACTCCTCCTGCACGCACAAATACACATGCAGAGTGAGATGCGAAACAACTGCAGATACGGCGCTTGAAGTGCCCACACCTGCTCTGCCTTTAAGGTGAGCTGGATGAAGATCTGCTGTAGTTTCTCATTGACAAAGTTGATGCAGAACTGTTCAAAACCATTTTGCTAGAGTGGCACAATGGGAAAATCGGTGATGAGTGAGCATGCCATTTGACATGCACCAGTGGAAACGTATCACCTGGAAGATCTCAAAGCCATAGATGTCTAGAACTCCAATGTTGAAGTCCTCCTGGTCTTTTTGCATGGCTCTGTTGATAGACTGCCAAAATGTTCACAGGGTCAAAACCAGGGCGAGGAGGTGCTGCTGTGCCCACTGGCAGACCCACTAGTGTGCCAACACTGACCTCCACCAGGAAGTCGAAGAGACGGCTATAGAGGGCTTTGGCCAGGGCATCTCGGGTGAAGCAAGCCTGCTCGGTGTTGAGGGTGACTGCGATGGACTCGGTCTTGCCGCCCCACTTGCTGTCCATAATCCTGCTGGTCAGTTTGCTGCGCAGGGCGTCCTGAGGGATCCCGAACAGGAAGGACGGGAATGCCAGAACTAAAGCAGGCGATAGGCGTTACACGAGCTAACCGGCACTAACCCGGCGCCCGACCGTGCGACACTCACAGTCTGAACTCTCCACAGCCGCAAAATTGTTCTCTTCCCGGAAGTTGATGTTGCCCAGGTGGAGAATACCCGCCACCAACTGGATCACAGAGTCCTGGTCCTCTGTGGATAGGCCTACCACTGACATGGCCTCCTGACAAGTAAACAAGCGCTCATTAAGGAATTGGACAGACGAATAATTCAGGGCAAGGTTTGACTGACTTACCAAAGTGTCTGAGAATTCCTTCTTGTCGTTGACGTCTTCCACAGTGAAGGTTCCTGATTGGTTGAGGTAGCTGTAGTAGTCGGGGGTCGTGACCCCGAGGTTTTCCCGCTGTTCTCCGCTCGCCCCTTCCAGTAGCTGAAGGGTCAAAGGTGAGAGCCTTTTGGCCTTCATGCTGACCTCTATTGTGTGCTTGAGGGTCCTCAAGTACCTGGTAGTAGATGTGGAAGTTCCTCTCGCCTGGATTTTGGGAAACCACTCGGCTCTTCTCTAACAGAAAATTGGAGATCTTCCCTCCGTCTGGTGCACCGCCGCGACTGAATTGGATCTCAAAGTATTTTCCCTGTTAAGGAAGTGCACGTGACATGCGTGTGTGGGCTGGCATCTGTCCGCGGTAGCAGCTAATGCTCACAAAGCGGCTGGAATTATTGTTGCGGACTGTCTTGGCGTTCCCAAAGGCCTCCAGCAAGGGGTTGGATTGCAGGATGATGTCTTTCACATGCTGCACACGCAGAAGAACCTATCAGATCCTGGCCCACCTCAAGTTCCGCCCCGTACACTCACCTGCACCTTCTCACCACCCCCTGAAACCTTGGACACGTAGCTCATGATGTACTTGGCCGCAACGGTCTTCCCGGCACCACTCTCACCACTGTAGACCAAAAAAACGTCAGACACAAAAATCTCAGTTAAACCCTGTCCACAAAGTCTTGCTCACCTAATTATAACACACTGGTTCTCGCTGTCGATCATCATGTTGCGATAAACGTCGTCGGCGAGGGCGTATACATGGGGTGGGTTCTCGTATTGTGCCTGAGATGGAGTATGTTGTTAAACATGCTATCTAGTTCTCAAATAATGGGTGGGATTTCTGGCTTTCCATTAGATGGTGTGTGTTCTCCTACCGCTCCCTGGTAGAGGTCCACTTCTCTGTCGGTGAAATAGGGAAGTTGTTTAAACGGGTTGACAGAGATCAGAACTGGTCCGATATAAGTCTGGAAGATCTGTCAAGGGTTACAGTCCAAGAAGTTTTTATTGGTGGGTAAAATTGCAGAGGATACAAAGATGTAGTCGTCCATGTATCGCTTCTTGAGGTTGTCGGTGATGGCATCCTCGTTTATCTTGGACAGGAGGACCATGTCATCCACGCCGCTCACCTTCACGTCCTGAGCCAGCCAATGGTAGCGCTCCTTGCTGCCCTGTTTGGGCAGGGTAGGCGCAGTCATTGAGTGCATGGATTGGTGAAAAAATAGTTGGATGAGAACATTAGTCAAGGCTTTGATTGAGAAGGGTGACATTTGAAGACAGAAAAAAGGAAAAAAGAGAAAATAGAAATAGAATACAGTCATATTGACACATCCAATGTAATTGACAACTTAAGTTGTCAAAAATTCTTGTTCCATCTATGTTGGATGGTCGTGACTGTGTTAAGAACATGTCTTTTGCTTTTTAATATTGTTTTTATTTGACAATTTGTAAAAAGCACAGCTTATCTTCAGTAGGGTCGCGGGGGTGCTGGAGCCCATCTCAGCAGTCCTCAGGCATTGGGCAGGGGTACCCTGAACTGGTTGCCAGCCGGTTGCAGGGCACACAGAGACAGACAACTCACTCGCTTATTCACACTTAGGGACAATTTTGGACCGGACAATTACCCTGATACGCATGTTTTTGGAATGTAGGAGGAAACCGGAGTGCCCGGGGGTAACACACGTAGGCACGGGGAGTACATGCAAACTCCATACGGGGAGACTGCGGTAGCTGGACTTGAACCCTGAGCCTCTGCAATGTTGGGCTGCGTGCTAAACACCCATCCGCAATGCCCCCAATTTGAAACATTGGTGGAAAAAACAAAAACATTCGCCCAAAACTAAATAATGTTTTTTTTAAAAACAAGAAAAAGAAAAAAAAGAACCCCCTCCCCAAAAAATGATAATCACACAAACTAGAAAAACAATGAGGTTTTCAAAATTGTTTTCTTCCAAAAACTATACTTTTATAAAAATACATGTAATACGCCCCCGCGACCCTAATGAGGATAAGCGGTACGGCTAATGAGATGAGAGATGACATGTAATACGTTAAAACGGGCAAAATAAAAAATAAAAAACTGAAATATTAAAAAAAAATCCTGAAAACTGGAAATTATATTTTAAAACCTAAAAAACGAGAAGTTTAAAAAAAAAGTACTCTATGTAGTATAATCCTCCCCCTAAATGGGTAAAAATATTCATAAAAACAGAAAAAACAAGTTGAAGACTGTCCCATTTCTGTGGCTCGTCATTTTTCCCTCATCTTCCTAACTCTCTCGCAACAATTCAGTTCATATTATTTGTTTATTAATTTACATTTTATTTTCTCAGTTTGTATTGGGTGGGGAAAAGGAGGGGATGTTATCTTATTGTACACTGAATGTTTTATATTGCACTTTGAGATCCATTTTGTTGCCTGAAGTTGTATACAGATCAATTTTAATTAATTTTGATTGATAAAGGCTGGCTCCAATTTTTCATGCATAGATTTATGAAATGAGATAAACTGGATTTTGTGCAATATAGGCACGGCCAGGAAATAGTGGGGGTGGCTTAAGTCCACCTAAGACACCCCATTGGTGGCGCTACTGGCTACGGGTGTGTCTCTTATTGAATTCGCTGCATTCCAAAGTCCTGTTTGGACACGAAACTTCAACATTGACACAGTTGTTGGGGGAGAATTGAGACAGAATTATTCCTAAAATGCTGCTATGCAACCTGATTTTCTATAAGAATTCTGCAGAACTTCTCAGAAGAACAAATAGATAGTTCTATGATTTTTTTTGAAGGAATTGGAACCAGGATGTGTACAAGATCAGAACAAGCATCTGAAAAGAGCAAGGTCGTATCAACAAACAAGAAACGTGAATCTCACCATATCTGCTCTGGTCACGGCCTGCAAAGTCCCCAAACTCTAGCCAGAACTCAGTCCAGGTCCAAGGGGTCCTCCCAGGTCCACATAAGTCCGAGTTTCAGTTCTGCACACGTATGCTACTTCCAAGAGCGTAAAGTCAAGCCCGTGCAGGTGAGTGCAGGTAAGGCCACGCCTCACGTAGCGCCCCCTGTGGTAAACACAAGAAAAGACAAGCATTTCTCCCATGCGGAAGGTTTTTTCTTCAGAAAATCAAAATTTGTTTAGGGCCCCATGAAGGCTGGCTAACGGGTTTACTCTGGAGTGCCATGACTAATCTCGTCGCATACAATATTTCACCAAGATTATGTCAATGACAATAAAGACTATTCTATTCTAAAGGGACACTGTGTAATATCTGACAAAAACACATACAGCCAACTTTTGTCTTATTAGCAGATAAAAAAAGAGTTGGCTTGTTAAAGGGACTGTGTGTAATATTTGACCACTAGACGCCAGTGTATTGCATATTGCAACTGAAAACGAGTGCAACACAACACAAGGAAGAATACAAACGATGGAGACTCAAAGCGACCACAAAGCAACATTTTACATATCATTGTTTTGATCTGCCTTTTTCAAAGAAAGTAAAAAAAGACAAAAGGGGATGAAAAAAGATGGACGGACAGACAAACACACGGACAGAAAAGGGGGAAAAAAAAAAGAATAAAAATGTTGGGGAAGAAATAAATTAGCTAAAAGATAAAAGCAAAAGAAATGAAAAGAAAAAAGGAAAAGAATAAAATAATTAAATTATAAAGGAAATAAGGAAAATAAGGAAAAATAATGGCAAAAGAGGAAAAGGTGCAAAAAAAATAATAATGGAAAAATTGGAAAAAGAAAGTGATGAAAAGGAAAATAAAACGGCAAAAAGAATGAAAGAGGAAAAAAAGGAAAAGAAGAAAAAACAGATTTTGTTTTGGGGGATACCCTTAGAGGCAAGATGGCCGAAAATGACGTCAGCTCCCTCTAGGTGAGCCTCATTTTATTGGAAATAAATTCACTTGTAATGTATTATACAAAAAAATACACGCCTCAAAGCGTCAGTACGTTTCATAATCAACATTATGCATTCGTTTCATGTAAAAGATTTTTGGATGGAATACTACACTATACTATTATTTCATACAAAAAGGCAATCCTTTTGTTATTCCTAGATTTCTCTCCCAAAAGAATTCGGCGAAAGATGAGTTTACAGATCTCTTCAAAATAAGACTATTATTAAGTAGGGTTGGTCTAGTACCAGGATCAACCAATCAATATGGAGCTTGTCACGATCCAATTGGTTTGACGGAAAAGAGGCGCGGTTTACGGCAAGGGTTCAACATGGCGGTGTAGTTGTTCTTCTTTGGCCTCCTCCGTCTATCCACTGTCTCGTTTCTTTTGTATTATTTTTGTGTTTTTTTTTCCCTCTTGGCACATTTGCAACTGACAACATGGCCATGGACATGAAGAAGAGGGTTCATTTGGAGCTGAAAGAGCGAAGTCCTGCCGAGGTTCGTTCCGGTGTCATTTTGTTTACATGTTTCCCTCCTGTTGTCATTAAATGTGCGCCAGAATCAGGTCCAAGGTCGTGCTTGGTTGACGTTCGCGTTTTGTTTTCTTGTGTTTTTTTTTTCTTTTCTCCCTTCGCCCTACGTCATCGTTCGAGCTTCGAGGCTGGAGCCTCTTGCACATCTCACGTGACCGAAACCTGAACGATCGCGTCACTTTGGCGCCAAAACTAAGAACTCTACTGTACTGTTGAAGTCTGAAGCTTCCGTCCATAACGGAAGTGACGTCAATCTGTGTTATGTGTCAATTAACATCAATAAGGATAATGACTGTGTTCTTGTCCCAATTTCTCATCCCCAAAATATCCCCCATAGGTAGGTAGGCCTCTTGGATTGCTGCCTCTGGCTATCAGTGTGTATAAATGGGTTAAGTGTTAAGTACATTGGAAGTGCTTTGGAGGTCTTGAGTGACTGATCAAAAGCGCTAAACAAATGCAGTCCAATCCTCTGCAGATTCTAAACATTGAAAACAATTTTTGTATTTGTATTGACTTGACATTGACCTTATATCAAGCTTTGTAGGCCGAGCCTTTCCCAGTTTAAGTCAAGTCATGTTAATCACAGTGGGCTGCAAAGATCACCTTAGCGCAACCCCCTCATCTGACATCTCCTTGAGGGCAGGGAAATACTCAAAAACCTTGTAATGAGGAAAATTAAAAAAACCTTGAGAAGGGGCTTCACATGAGATGTAATAATAGACAATACACGGACATTATCACCATCAAAAAAAGTTGACAGCTTCCTGTTCCACAATCTTGAAAGAAGCAGCAGGTTCTAGATGATGCCATACATCAGGGCCATGTGCCGGTACGATGGCCTGAAATGCATGCACCATGCAACAACCAGGCTCATCCTTTCCGTTAAGGAAAAAAGACAAGAGTATGAGGTCAACATCACTCATAAGCTACTGAATATAAGTGTGTTTTAAGCTTAGATTTAAATACTTCCACTGAGGTTGCAGATCGAATCTCAATCCTGATACATTTTTAAACAATGCGGTACTTACATTTTTGAGCTTTTAAAATCTCTTGTTGACGATTCGCAGATAGAAGTATGTACCAGGAACATATAGAGTTTGGTAGTTGTGAGATTTTTTTGTAATAAAACATCATGTATTTTTATTTTTCCCTCATTTATTACTCCCAGCTAGCTGTTATTTTAAGATTTTTGGTATTTATGCCGTGGTTACGTCCAGAAAAATATCTTGTCCTAAAAACGTTGTTATCTGGCTGAAAAATCATCTCTGTATGCTGTAAAGATGTTAAAGGATGCCATGGTTCATTCCCATAAACTTTAATTAGCTGAAATATCCTCTCCATTAAGATGCTAAAAAGATGCATAGGTTTTTGTCTCCAAAAATGCCTTTATTCGGTTGAAAAAATGAATTTTTCAAGATGTAGAAAAGACATTAAGAAGAAACAATGGTTCTGCCCAAACAATGCCTTTATTTGGTTGAAAAATATTCTCTTTCAAATCGGTGAAAAGATATGAAAAATATGCCACTGTACCATCAAATAAACGTCTTTGTTTGGTCGAAGAGTAGTCTTTTTCGAATCATAGAAATGATGCCAGTATTGTGTCGATAAAAAGGTCATTAGTTATTTTTTAGATGCTGAAAAGACATGAAAAATATGCCACCGTTCTGTCCACTGTACAGTATGTCTTTATCCGGTTGAAAAAATGGCCTTTCAAGATGTAGAAAAGACGTCAAAAAGATGCCATGGTTCCATCCCATAAACTTCATTATTTGGCTGAAAATCAAGACTTAGAAAAGCGGTTCAAAATATTCTAAGGTTTCATCCTAAGAATGTCTTCTATTCCGTTGAAAAATCCTTTTTTTTTTCAATAACCTGAAAATACCTTTAAAATATGCAACTGTTCTAATCAATATTTGTCTTTAAGTGGTTAAAAAGGTTTTAAGACTGTTCAAATAATGCCTTTATTTGTTTAAACATTCGTTTATTTTAAGACAAAGTAAAGACCTTGAAAAGATGCCACTGTTGCAAATCAGCTCTAAATAAACGTTAAAAGATGCAGAGCTTCTATTTAAAAAATGCCTTTGTGTATAAAAATTAAACTTTTTCAAGACGCTGAAAAGTTGTTAAAAAGGCGCCACGTGAATCTCTTTTATGAGGCAAAGAGCAGCAATTAATCCGAATTAAAATGTTGTCTAAACGATAACTGTAAATTCAATGTTTTGAAGACAAAAAGGATGACCTACGTGACTTGTACAGACCTGAGAAGAAATTGTATTGAGATGAGATGCGATTTCCCAAAAGTTAATCGGCTGCTGAGGGTAGTGCGCTTGAATTAAAATCAGTGCTGTTCGCGCAAGCAAGAGTACTGTATATATTCGTGTGTAACACAGATTATATTTCATTCTATTATCACACTTTTTTGTTCACTGTACCAGAGACGATTCTTAGAAAATGGAAAGTTATCCTTAAAGATAAATAAATGCAAAAATGCATGATGAGGGATATAACTCTTTGGTGTACATGATGATGAATCTGACTTTGAAGGACATGAAATAACTACATTGTAAATTTGATGTTGGTAATGTGTACATAGGTAGCAATAAATGATTGTAATCATGGCTGCATGTATTCAACGTTTGTCACTTTCAAGGCTTAGTTTCAGTTGAGAACAGTCAAACAAAATTTTCGACTTGTTTCTATTTGTGCGCGTTGTACACAAATGTATATGGTATTTCCTCCATACCCCTCTCACCTTTTTAAGCCGTGACCCATTTTCATGCCTGATTCACATGTCTATGGTCACCATGGCGACGGCCTCCAAGTCTATTTTCATCTTTCTAAAGTAGAATTTTATAGTGTGACTCGCTTTGTTGTGTGTGTGTGTGTGTAGGTGTGCGAATTAGCCTTGGACAAATGCCTTTCCAGCGACGGCGAGGTGGACGGAGTTACAGAAGAGTTTTCATCGCTGGAGGTCCTACAAATGGCCAACGTGGGGCTCAAATCGCTCACCAAACTGCCTACCTTGCCCAAACTGTACAAGGTGAGTAAAAGTGTAGTACATTGAGACATATAAAAAGTTAGTCGGATGCCCTTCGAAAGGAATCAAACACTGGCTGGAGATGAAAGAAGACACTATAGAGGGCTCCGCGCTTTGTGCTAAAAATAGTAACACGGCTTCGTGCCGCCATCTTGGAAGTCTGTCGATTACAAGCGGTGATATCGAGAGGAGCAAATATACTCAGTTTGTTTATTTATTTACTTAACTAGCTTCGTTTGTGTACGGATTTTGTCCATCAACACTATGGAAAACTACGTGGAGAGTTTAGACAAGCAAGCACGCGAGCGGTACGCTGCGAAGTTGCATTTTATTGGAAAATTGGATCCCTACAAAATTAAAAACAAGGACTGGAAGTCTGATCCCGATTTGTTGTCGTGTGTGACTTACATCGAACTTGTTAACTATCTTATTTTCCACCCAAGTCCCTTTTGTGAACTGAAGGATTTTCAAAATTACAAAAGTATGGAAATATTACTCAAGAAGCAACACCTACAGTATTTAACCTAGCCATACTTGAATGGTGTCGACAGATGTACATGAAGTACACATGTCCCATAACCTTTTTAAAATGTATTTCTACATCATAAATAATTCAATTTACCTGTCAGAAAGTGGTCAGAACAAACACGAACACAGTCAAGCTTTGGCAAATTCGACCGGTTGATAGCTGCCAGCCACATTCGTCTTCGCCGTTCACTTTTCTCCTGAACTTCAATCCCCTGATTGTAAACACACTTCGGAAGTCTAAAGAAGCCCTTCCCACCCTTTTCCCCTCGGCTACAACAGCCAACAATAACGCATGTATTCGGCATTACAATGTAGAATCTAACTGGTTCGCTGAACAATAACGATGAAGTGAAAAGCTTTGTGGACTTCCAAAATGCCCGCCAGCAATGCATTGTGGGTAATCCTAGGACCTCGAAGCACTCTATTGACTCTGATTGGATGGAGATTTTATTTCTTGTCAAAATAAATCTAGTGACATGGTCACTCAAACCACCCGTGATCATTAGTACAATATTACAGCTGATATTTAAAATAATATACCTCAAAAGTAGGAATGTTGCAGCACATTGTGCTGAGGTTTCTTTTTAAAACATTTTTGAATCGCACAGTTCCTCTCAGCGCCGTTTCCCATGATTACCTGGAGCAAACAAAATCGAGCAATTTTTCGCCTAGGTTGGAAATCATCCCCTTTCACGTATGTAGAGGACTGCATAGTGTGCTGGCCAGTTTGTAGTGTATTTCAAACTAATTTCATTCACTATGTTGTGGATGAGAATATAGCCATAATGCACTGCAAAGTGGAGCAAACAATAAGTTTACACTATTTTATGCTGCGTATCCTCAAATTCATTGTGGTCAAGTTTTGGAAGTCATACAAGATTATTGTAAAGACGAAATACAGTACAGTAGACCTTGGGATACGTCGACCCCACCTTATGATGTTTTGACTTTACAGTGTGGAATAAGATGTTTGTTTTGGGCATGTTCCCCCAATATACAACGTCAATGACTAATTATTTTTTACAAAAAAAAGTACAAAATTAATATTTTACGGTGTTCATGTGTCAAGTTACTTTTCTAAGATACCTGTCTGCTACTGGTGGACGTCATTGGAGATGTTGATCTGCTATTGGTTTGTGTCACTGTGTCATGTAAATGCTGAATTGCTATTGGCTGAACTCTCTCCCCCTTTCCCAAGGTCAGAATCTCGTGATCTTTGTGATGACAAGGCATGTAGATGCAATACAATACTGCATTTTTAACTATATTTATTGGCAATGGGCCCAAAGGCTTGCAGTGATGCTAAAAGGAGAAGCAATTTCACTTTGCAATCCCCACCGCAGAACAGATCAATGTTGTGTACTGGGAGTTAACTGAATGTTTTCTTTTTCTTTATTTTCATTTGTTATTTGTGACATCAGCTGGATTTAAGCGACAACGCCATCAGCAGCGGCCTGGAGGTGCTAGCCCAAAAGTGCCCCAACTTGACGCACCTTAACATCAGCGGCAACAAAATTAGTGACATGGCTGCCCTGGAAGTTTTGGTAAGTGGCCGTTCTGATTGGCTGCAGCTTATTTTTTTTGGTAATGTGGCCCCTCCTCCGACTCCACCCAAAGGAACCCCTAAAGAAGCTGAAGATTTTGGAGGTGTCAGGCTGCGAGGTTAGCAAGCTCCAGGATTACCGCGATAGCGTCTTCCGCCTCCTGCCTAGTGTTGCTTATCTGGATGGTTTCGATCGCCATGACAACGAGGTTCCCAGCTCGGACGATGGTATCTCGCTTTTTTGCATCCTATCCATACCGACATTAATTCGCTAGTTATTTAGATAGGATTGCATATTCACACAAAATGAGGACAAAATTCAAAATGGTCTTCAGTCCAGGCAGCATGGCTGCTGAGTGGTCAGTGCGTCAGGTCCAGGGGTTCAACTCCAGCTGCCAGGCTCCCCGTGCGGAGTAAACTTTCCTCCCCGTGCCTGCATGGGTTTCCACCAGGCACCCCGGTTTCCTCCCACATCCCCAAAACGGACAGGTTGATTGGAAAGTACAAATTGTCCCTAAGTATGAATGAGCTTGTGAATGGTCTCTGTGTGTCCCGCAACTGGCAGGCAACCAGTTCTGGGCGTCCCCTTCCCATAGATGGCTAAAATGGACTCCAGCACCCCCACAATCTTTGTGAGGATAAGCAGTGCAGAAAATGTATGGATGGTTGCAAAAATATTGGCCCACCCAAGACATTGCAGTATTTCACTCAAACCGTTTTCTAAGAATCAACAACATGTGACATACTGTAAATGTGAAAATAAACCAAATGTGTTCAACATTTTAAATTATGCTACCAAATAAAATGTTCTAAACTTGGCATTGCAAAACTATTGGAACCCCTATGAGTTAATACTTTTTACAACCTCCTTTTATCTTGATCACAGCCACAAGTTTTTAAAAGTATATCTCTATAAGTTTTGCACATCTGGAAACAGAAATATTTCCTTACAAAAACAGTCAAGTTACTCGGAGTTTGATGGTGATCGTTTGTGAGCAGCATCTTTCAGAACTTTCCAATGTCCACTCTCGCCGTCACAAAATTGATCTATTACATACCAAGTGCCAGTTCGAACGGAGCTTCAGTGATGCCTGTTTCATCACCCTGGCTGTACGGGACCATCACATACTTTTAGATCAGTCTGCACAAGCAAGTCCGGCAAAATCGAGTGCGGTGGTATCTGCTTCTTCGTTAATAAGCGATTGTGTGTTGACATCAAGACCCACAGCGGAGCGGACAGTGTTATGCCATCACTGTACAAGTATGTAGATATTCCCACGTGGAATCACAACATCTTGGACTTATGTTATCGGAACATTTCTGTCACATTCGCTGTTCAGGCACGTCCTCCACTCCACTACTCTGACCCCAACATGATTGTTTTGCTTCCGCATTGCAAACCGAAACTGAAAGGTGCTAGGCTTACCGTACACAGCACTGCCATTTGGTCTGAGGATGCAACTGCACAGCTACAGGGCTCCCTAGCATGCACTGATTGGGATATGTTTCAAGGTGACCAGGTGCAGAGGGTTTCAGTAATCACGGACTACATAAAATATTCATAACATCCAATATACCTTTAAGAACAATGAAGAAAAACCCCAACTCTAATCCGTGGATTACATCCCTCATTAAAATCAATATAAAAAGAAGACCTAAAGCCTTGTGGTGTGGGGTCGAACACCTTCAATACCCTAAACAGACAGATAAAAGAATGGCTTAATAAAGGCCAAATTCCGATACAAGGATTAGATTGCAGAGGAGGTCAGTAGTATGAATATCAGACAGGTTTTCCAGAAAATCCGGACTTTTTCTGGTCAAGCGCCCAGCACTGGACATGACCCAACAACTCATACAGCCATTTTTGCGGCTCCCTGAACTCCTTTTACACACGCTACGACATCATCGACCACTCTGTCCTCTGCAATGAGCTGCTCAGTGCCCTTCCCCCACTCGCTCCACCTCGGCCTCCATTCACAGAGCGGGATGTACGGTTCCATCTGAGCAGGTGTAAGCTGGGCAAGGCATCAGGTCCTGATTGCATCCCAGCCAGGATGCCGTAACTATGTTCCATGGAAGTGTCACCAATTCTGCACTCCATATTCTGGGACTATCAGTATGGCTTCTATTCCTACAGCCTGGAAAACCTCTATAATCACATTGTTTCCTCAAAAGCCATATCCATCTGACTTGAATCACTACAGACCAATTGCATTTGCATTATCATAGTGCCTTGAAAAAAATGTATCCTTCACGCTATCCTCCTAGCGGTTGGTTCTCTGCTAGATCCATTCCAGTTTGCCTGTGAGGCCTGGCAGGGATCGGAGGATGCTGTAGCATGTCTCCTCTACCCTCTTTTGTAACATTTCTAGTCACTTGGCAGCTTTGCATCCATCTTGTTCATTGACTTCAGCTCAGCATTTCACACAATGCAACGTCATAGGAAAACCAGGAAACCCCAATCCCTCAATTGCCTACGTTCTTTATTCACTGGATCCATGACTTCCTCAGTAACAGACCACAGGCAGTCAAAGTTGGTTCAGTCACCTCATCCATCATAATTACCAATACTGCAGGCCCACAGGAGCGTGTACTCAGCCCCTTTCTGTTCATCCTCTACACCAATGACTGTACAAGCCGCACCTCTGTTACTACATACTTAAAGTACTCTGACAACACTGTCATTCTCGCACTCCTCAAGGACAATAACTACATAACTGCTTCCACCAGTGTGCCACCCACTTCATCAAGTGACTACTTTCTTGATCGGAATGGAGACAAAACAAAGGAATTACTCATCCACACCTAACAACACTCCCCGGACCTGGCATTTACTACAATGAACAATATAACAGTTGAAAATGTCACTCACTTCAAATATTTGGGACTCACACTGGACAATAAACTCACCTTCAAAAAACATGTCACTGATGCAGTGTTTTTCAACCAGTGTGCCGGGGCACACTTGCTGGAATTTGCCCAATTTTATCTATTCCAAAAATCAGGCCATTATTCAGTATTTTTGCTACCTTTAGACGAGGAACTGTAATAGTCATCCATATCAGTTTGTGGCAGTATATTTTTATACACTTTGTATATACTAATTATCTGCTCAGGAGGTAGCACAGTACATTTAATAACTTAATTTGTTAGACAAAGCGGTTTAAGATTGCATTGTAAAAAATTAAAACCTAAATAAAGCACATCATTCTATATTCTTTATTTCAAGTAACATTTTCTTCTTTTTATATACCAATTATCTGCTTATGAGGTAGTGCAATGGAATTGTTGACATAACTTCATTTTCAAACATTTTTGACGGACCGTGTGCCTCGGAACTTTTTTATAAATAAAAGTGCACCTTGGTTCAAAAAGACTTGCACTGCACTGGTGTCCATAAGTGCTCCCAGCAGAGACTTTACATCCTTCGCAAACTCCGTGCTCTCTCTGTAACTCAACTCATCCTACTCTATTGCTCGACCCATTTATTTGAACATGCTTTCTTTTACCAACAGAAACAAACTAAATTATATTACCCATATAGTATCCATAAATCGTTCACCTGCCCGTTACGAACCTTTCACACTTCAGCAATAAAGCCATCACATGTATGGCCAAGACAATGACTAGGGATTCAGATCATCCATTATACAGTCACTTCTCTGCCTGTTGCCCTCGGGCCACAGCTTCAGAACTCTGAAATGGAAGCAGGTGTGCTTCAGTAAAAACTTTGTCCATTCTGCAACTGCTTCAATTAACTGTTTGTTATCATCTTATCCAGCCATCTGCATGTTTGATGTCCTGTGTATTGTTTACATTTGTCCTTGTTTTATGTTATCTGGCAGGTCTGTGAAAAATTGTTTCCCCCTGAGGACATTAAAGGTTTGTTCGTCTGATTTTCTGTCTGTTTAGTCCAAAAAGTTCATTTTTTTGTCTCATCTGACCAGAACACCTGGTTCCACGTGTTATTTGGGTCTCCTATTTTGTTTCTCTGGCCATTTAATGGTATTTTTTCATGGGCTTTCTTCCTGCCATATTTCATAAAAGGGAGATTTAAGCAGAGTACGAACGACTAATAGTTGTTTATGCACAGATTGTCCCACCTCATCTGTGTATGCTTGCAGGTCATCCAATGTGATCATGGGTCTCTTGGTTGCTTCTCTGAATAGTTTGGTCCTTTTTTGGGCCGAGAGTTTAAAGTAAGGGTCTTGGTAGCTTTGCAGTGATTTTATGCTCTCTCCATTTTGATATTGTTGCACCCACAGTGATCTGGGAGATGTGTAAATGTTGTGAAATCTTTTTGTATCCGGTTCCTGCTTTGAACATTTCCACAATTTTATTCCAGACCTGCCTGGCGTGTTCCTTGGTCTTTATAATGCTGTCTGTTCTCCATTGTCACTTTATACAGACCTCAGAGCCCATGACAGGGCAAGTCCATTCAAACTGAGACTTAATGACACACAGGTGCACTCCGTTTGTCATTGTTAATCATTTAAATTGACATTGGATCATTCAGATTCTTGGAAAATATTTTCCGTATTTTAGCTTCATGTTTAAAGCTTATCCATCTGGCTAGCTAGCAGACGGGCATAGAAGTGGACATTCCGGTAAGGCTTTGACACATTTTCCATTGTAGACGAGGAGGACGGCGCAGGACCATACGCTGGCCACGACAGTGATGAAGAGGACGAAGATGAAGAAGACGAAGAGGACGAGGAGGAGGAGGATGTCTCTGATGAGGAAGAGGAAGTGGGCTTGTCTTACCTGATGAAGGAAGGGATCCAGGTAAGTGACTACGAAAAGTTCTGTGACAGACTCAAGGATGAACATGTCCGGGTTTAAATTTCAGGACGAGGAGGACGACGGCGACTACGTGGAGGAAGAGGAGGAGGACGATGAAGACGGAGGTTAGTACCTGGGGCCAAAAACTCGCAAGGAAGTACAAACATGAATGTACCGCCCTTGACTCCCCTAGACCATGAGGCGCTCCAAGGCCTCAAAAGGAAGAGGGACGATCAGGACGACGAGGACGAGCATTAGCAGAGCCTCGTCAGGCCCTCTGGTCCCGCCTCCCCTACAGAGACAAGGATCTTGGTTGGTCCTGGTCTGTCCTGGCGTCTGGTTCTTCCGTGTAAATCC